>NW_021605140.1:2615199-2618394 GCF_004785775.1 Grammomys surdaster | reverse complement strand
CCTCTAGTGCTTTTTCTAACCAAGAATGTTTCACACACACATCTTACCATATTCTTTGAACGTCATTTTAAACCTTTTTTCTTTTTTAAAGTAAGATGCCTAGTTTCCCTCTTGAACAAGTTTTTTTCCTTTTTCTTTTTTAGATTCTATTTATTTTATATATATGAGTACACTGTAGCCATCTTCAGACACACCAAATGAGGGCATCAGATCTCATTACAGATGGCTGTGAATCACCATGTGGTTGCTGGGAATTGAACTCAGGGCCTTTAGAAGGGCACTCAGTGCTCTTAACCACTGAGCCATCTCCAGCCCATTTTAGGCCTATTATGTGAGTGCAGAGTGTTCCTTCATTTCAAAACAGTCAAGAAATTTCTTTTCCCAGAATCAGACATTTAGATACATTTAGATAAAAGCTAGAATTTCTTTCAGGGTTTGAATATATTTCCTACTTCCAGAAAAGTGTCATTCTTCTTATCTCTGGCCAAAAAAATAAAAAAATAAAAAAAAAAGCCTTCTTATCTAACAGTCTCTAACACATGCCTGTGGTGCCCCATCATGTATCAAGGTCAATGCTAGCTTCTAGGTTCCCTCAGTCTACTCACAAGCTCCCTTCCTCCCAGGTTCCCAATCCCTTATAATCCAGCAGATAGAATATGTCACCTCCCTCCTTTCTCTTTGCTCTCCAGACAGCCAGCCTTGGCAGTTTGGAATAAATAGCTACGGAGTAGCTCTTGGGGTTTCTTTACCCATTTCATTCACTATCTGCTGCTGTCTTTCCTGTAAAACAGGAAATCTGAAAGCCAGTGTGGCAGTGCACTGTAACTGCAGCATTAGGCGACAGAGGCAAGAAAACCATAAGTTCAAAGTCAGCTTCCACTATGGAAGAAACTAGATAGCCTGGGCTACAGGAGACCATCATAACCCCTACTTCCTCTCCTCCCAACACTCAAGAATCTATATAGTCCCACCACTTGGGAAGCTGCAGAATTCTGACGGAGGCATTTATAGAAAACAGATGAAGTGCATCATACCAAGAAAAAACAAGTAGTCTTAGACAGACCTAACATGCTCTTCCTCATTATGGGGAATATAAATTCAAAGAAATAAGATAAAAGCAGAGACAAAGGTAAAATCTGGCAAAAGTAATCAAATCAAAGTCCATGTTATGTGCAGTGTCATCCTGAAACCCATGTATACCATACAAGGTAAAAGACACAATCGTTATTCAATCTTTAGAATTGGCCAGTGGGTTGCCCAAAGTTAACCTGTAAGCCCCACCTGACCAGGAACCAGGTCATTCCCTGGAATGCTGGGAACTCTTGGGAGTTCTTGGGAGATAAACTTCATGGAAAGTAACATGATCTATAAGTTTGTCCTTATAAGTCCCTGCAATACATGGCTAGAGGCCATTCCAACTGGGAAATTCCTGGGGAATGTTCCTGACCAAAGTCCATTTCTTCTCTGTCAGTATTGACTATTTAATAAATACTTGCTTTAAATTTGGCCCAAAATGGTGGAGTTGGTTTTTCTGGTGAGTCTCAGGATTAACAGTTTTTCTGGTGACAGACAGGACTAACACTAGCTAGAGGGATACACTCCTATAGTCCCATCATTCATGAGGTAACTGTAGGTCAGCTTTGTAGGAGGTGATGGTGCATGCCTTTAATCCCCACACTAGGGAGGCAGGGGCAGGCAGATCTGAGTTCTAAGCCAGCAGGAACCATGTAGTGAGCTATAATAAGCCAGCCAGGGCTATGCAGGGAGACCCTGCCACAAAAGAACAGAACATGCCCAAGGAAAGGTTCCTTAAACTTGCTATCCCACCCTCAAAATCATTTCTATATCCAGCTTTGTCATCCAGAACAGAAGCTCTGCTTCCCATGTGTCAACCCCACACTTCACTCTCCCCTCCTCCATGATTATCTTCTAGAATTTGAGACAGGCTCTCATTGTACAGCCCCAGTTGGCCTGAACTTGCTACTATATCAGCTGGACCCTGAACTGCAAGTTCTTCCTGGCCCAGATTCCCAAGGGCTGGGAATAAAGGCCTGCATCACCAGCCATCACTGCACCTCCTGCCATCACCGCCAGCTGCTAGCCCTACCACCTAAGGTTTCTGCTCAAACTGCTCAAAGGTAGCACTCAGCTGCCTCCACCTCAGGTTTCTGAGACATGCCATGTGCCCCCAGGAAGTCCTGAGGGTGACAGCTTTGCTGTTAGTCCCAGCCCTCCTACAATAAACCCCACTCCTCCCAAATAGACACTAGCTAAAGTCTGAAGTAGCTAGCTACTGGCAACTGGCTACAATCTGCTTTCTTTGTTTCAATGTTTTTAATTCACTTTACATGCCAATCCTAGTCCCCATCTCCTCCCAATCTCAGCCTTACGAACCCTTCCCTCCTCTGCCCCCTCCCCTTTCTAACAGAAGGGGAGCCCCAACCCTTGGGACATCTAGTGGGAGAAGGTACCTCTTCTCCCACTGAGGCCCACCCAGGCAGTCCAGGTAGGAGAAAGGGTATCCAATGGCAGGGAACAGAAACCAAGCCAGCCCCATGCACATTTGTTAGGTGACCCACATGAAGACCAAGCTGTACATTTGCTACAAATGTGTAGGGGGCCCAGGTCCAGCCCCTGCATGCTCCCTGGCTGGTGACTCAGTCTCTGTGAGCCCCACAACCAAACCTTTCAAAGCCAGTTATCAAGTTACAAGATTTCATACAGTAGTCTCCAGATACAGTCAGGAGACTCCATGACCCTTCAAGGCATCTCTATGGAAACACCAGATGTACTGGGTTAAGCAGCACAATGGAGCATCTGATCTGGGGGTGCCAGGATGGGACCAACTATCCAAGTCATTCCACCCTCCTCGGAGAAGATAGTGAGAGTGTCCAACAGCACTCGGCTGCTGGAGAGGCGCACTGTCCCATTCCACCATGGAACACACTCTGAGAATGCAAATTTTTATCAGAATACTTTAAATTGTGTTTGCAAACATGTAACAGAAGGGCGGTGTGGGGTTGGGGGGTGAACAAAATGGCTCTACTTCGTTCCTCCGGATTCCTAGGGCAAAACAACCAGAAAGAAAGATGAAGGGAGTCTTAGGCAGGCTGAGGATTAAGACAGGCTGCCTTACTCAGCCCAAGCTAGCACCACCCCCCCCCCCCCCCCCCCCCCCCCCCCCCCCCCCCCCCC
>NW_021605140.1:2605089-2615099 GCF_004785775.1 Grammomys surdaster | reverse complement strand
CCCCACCCCCCCCACCCAACCCCAACCCCCCAACCCCCACCTCTAGGTTCTGAATTTGCAGGTGTGTACCAGTTATCATGGCTCACACCAGAATTGCATTTATAGCATGATAAATGAGCCCAGGCAGCCCTTGGAGGCTCAATTATCACATAACTGCCATCCAAAGAACTCTGGGTCTCGCACTCAAAAACCTCAGGACACTTCTGGGACAAGGCCTTAGAGACATCTACAGGATGCTTCTGTGTGGCAGCATCACAGACTTCAAAGAGAGACTGCCCATTGACAACCTGGTGGACCTCCCCTGAAGTGGGCTGGGAAAAGGTTTCACCAGCCTTCAACTGAGCCAACTGGGTAGCATCAATGACCCACGGACCTGCACTGGAGCCAACTGGGTGGTAGCCTCACTGACGTTCACAGGAGGTGGCTGGGTGGCAGCCTCACAGACCGGCACTGGAGTGGGCTGCGTAGCAGACTCAGGAACCGGCACAGGAGTCGGCTGGGTGTCATATTCAAGGACTGTCACAGGAGCTGTCTGGGTGGCAGCCTCACGGACCTTCACAGGAGCCGTCTGGGTGGCAGCCTCACGGACTGTCACAGGAGTCGGCTGGGTGGCCGCCTTACGGGCCTCCATAAGACGACGCTCCTCTCCAGCCTCCAGAGCCTCCTCTGAGTTGGAAGAAAGCAGTGTAGGCAGGCCGATTAGGACAACCACCCTGTAACCTGAAGGAGTAGGGGCTAAGGGTTCCTAAATACAAGGTCATCTGGCCTTCTAGAACTTTTCCAAAACCCACTTCCCCAAGATGGAGCCCTTCCAAGGAGCCAAGACTTGCCGGGCAGGATAGCCCTACCTACTCCCGGCCCATACTTACTTTCCATGAGTTTCATGCGGCAATGGTGAGCCACATTAGAGAGCATCTGAGCAACGTCCTTTTGAAAAGAAGGCTCTCCGAAGATCCAAATCTCAGCTCGTTTTTCAGGACCCCACACGTTCACATGAATCACTATGTGCAATGTACTTTCAACATGCGGGATGTGCTCTCCGTTCTTACCTGGACAGGGAGCAGGGGGAACCTGCGAGTGAGGTGGCTTCCATTTCTTGGGGCCACAGCCACTTTAGAGGCTTTATCATTTTCAATACAGCAGAACGTTACGTAGTCAGGGTGTACATCGAGGTCAGGCAAAGATTACCTTTGACTTTCCAGTTCACTTACCAAACATGATTTCCACTAGCGACGGTTCCACGTCCATTCTCTTTGGGTCTTCCAGATACTCAACGTGGAACCACTTGGGCAGCTTGGCCTCTTGGACAATTTCAAATTCAGTACCTCCTTTGTGATTCAGCGGAACCAGCGTCTGAAACTTCTTGAGAGTGGCCATACTGTACCCAGCAGTCTCACCGCAGACCTACCCAACTCCAAAACCAGCGAACTCAAAGAATCTGAGCTCAGAGCCCTATTTCAAGGGCTATTCACTGGCCTCTTCCCACTCAAGTCCTTCCAATTGGATCTCAGGCCTTGCTTCCCCTCCCAGAAGCCCCACCTCTGCTCAGGGCATCACTGGCTGCACCTGGGGTGGGGGTGGGCAGCTTGCTGTCCCAGAGCGAGAAGCTGGCTTCTATTTTTAAGGTGTGTGTTGTTGGAAAGCATCAGATATCCTAAGTGTGAACACAGGGAGATGATGACAGTAGACCTCACATCAGGACAGAGTGTTACCTGACTTCAAGGCCAATTTAATCTCACAGGTGACAGGGCTGTGGTGGCAAATGCCTTTAATCTCAACACTCAGGAGGCAGAGACAGGCTGATCTCTGAGTTGGAGGCTACACTAGTCTACAAAGCAAATTCCAGGACAGCCAGGGCTACCTAGGGGAAACTCTGTCTCCAAAAAAAATCAAAGTCTCAGTCCCTGCACCTTAGCTGAGTTGCCTCTCCCTGGGTACCAAGTTTCCATATACTCAAAGAAAACATTCTTGGGCTGGAGAGATAGTCAGCAGTTAAGAGCACTGACTGGTCTTTTAGAGGTCCTGAGTTCAATTCCCAGCAACCACATGGTGGCTCACAACCATCTGTAATGGGATCCGATGCTCTCTTCTGGTATGTCTGAAGACAGCTACAGTGTACTCATATAAAATAAATAAAGAAATCATTAAAATATTTTTCTGTTGCTTTTGGTTTTAAGACAAGTCTTGCTAAGTAACCTGCCCAGACAGGAGTTAAGACATGCTTCTATTGCCAGGCAGGGGTGGTGCATGCCTTTGGTCTCAGTACTGCATAGGCAGGGGCATCTCTGAATTCTGGTCTACAGAGTGAGTTTTAGGACAGCCAGGACTACATAGAGAAACTCTGTCTCGAAAGCCCCCCAACCCCCAATGATATCCTCATGTATGCCAGGATTCCCAATTTCTTTTACTTCTAGAGACAGCTGGGCAGGGGCAAAAAGAAAGCACTTTTAATTAAGGCAACTCCACACACGTGGCTTCCTAAAAAGGGAGAATGTTACATTTGTAGTGCCTCTTTTCTCTTAAGGACAGAATTATATTTCAACTTAGTTTCCTGTTCATGTTATTTATTCATTGCAATTTAAGAAAATCAAATTACAAATTACAGAGGAAATCCTTATTCGAAGAGTCTTCTGGGTGCTGAAGAGATGGCTCTTCAGTTAATTGCACTGACTGCTCTTCCCAGAGGTCCTGAGTTCAATTCCTGTCAACCACATGGTGGCTCACAACCATCTGTAATGGAATCTGATGCTCTCTTTTGCTGTGTCTGAAGACAGCTAAAGTGGATTCATATACATAAAATAAGTAAATTAATACATCTTTTTTTAAAAATCTAAAAAAAAAAAAAAAAGCATCTTCTGTTATCTGGGATGTGGTAGCGCACGCCTTTAATCTGAGAACTCAGGAGGCAGAGGCAGGCAGATCTGAATTCAAGGCCAGCCTGGTCTACAGAGCAAGTTCCAGAACATCTGGGGCTACACAGAGAAACCCTATTTCAAAACAGCAACAACAAAAACAAAACATGAAGTTACAGACCTCCTGGGGTCCAGAGTTTGGGTCTCATTTCCAGCCAGAAGAAAACCCCAAAACTCTATCAGGCTCCTTGTTGTCCTCTCTGTAGGACCTCTCTAAGACAAGGGAGGGTCTAGGCTGCTATAGGTGTTTAATAGGCCAGAAAGAGTCCTGAGATCTGAGAAGAATAGGAATTAAGAGGCAGAGAAAGACATTCAGATGATTGCAGAGTGGACTTACTTCAGGCAGAACAATGCTTACATCTATTTTTGCTTAAAGCTTTACATTTTAAGATTTTTATTATTTTTATTATGTTTAATTACGTGTAATATCTGTGTGTCGGTGTTGATGTTATGTACTAGTGAGGGCAGGTGTCCTGGTAGGCCAGGACCATCGGATCCTATGAGTCAGCTGACATGGATACTGGGAATCAAACTGAGTCCTCCAGTAGGAGTACACATTCTTAACTCCAAAGCTTCCTTCCAGCCCCTGAGACTCTCGAGACTACAACAATAGCTTCAATGGGAAATCTATATATGCACAAACTGGTCAAACTGGTGAATAGTGCACATTGTAACATGATAAAGTCTTTGTGATTTTATTAAAGTGGCTATAGAATTCATTTTTGGTTTTGTCTGTTTGCCTGCTTTGGAGACAGTCTCACACTGTAGCCCAGGCTGCCTGGGCCTCACCATATAGCCCAAGTTCCCCTCAAACTTAGGATCCTCGTGTGTCAGCTTCCCAGATGCTGGGGTAACATGTATATACACCATGCCTGGCTAACAGTTGTGAACCAAAGATTTTCCTTTCTGTTCTCTTTTGAAACATAGTCCCACTGTTGGTATTCTGGGATACCCAACACAAAGGCAGCCCAAGCCAAACCAGTATCTGTTGCTTGGACACTAAAAAGAATTCCAGAGTACCAGGCAATGGTAGCACAGACCTATAATTCCAGCACTCGGGAGACAGAGCCAAGTCAAACTCTGTGAGTTCTAGGACAGCCAGTGCTACATATACATAGAAAATGTCTTTTGAAGAAGAAGAAGAAGAAGAAGAAGAAGAAGAAGAAGAAGAAGAAGAAGAAAAGAGGAAGAATTGTAGTACTATTCAGTTTCTGAAGAAGAGGATGTTTTACTAAAGGTTTTTGGGGGTGGGGGAGTATAAGACAAGGTTTCTCTGTGTAGCCCTAACTGTCCTGGAAATCACTCTGCAGACAAGGCTGGATTTGAACTCAAAAGATTGGCCTGGTTCTGCTTCCTGAATGCTGGGATTAAAAGTGTATGCCTGCCACATACACCCCCAGGAGCCCCCAACCCCCAACTCTACCCACTCTCCAACCCACCTTAATCCTACCTCCTAAAGGCATTTTAATGTAGGCTTATGTGTGAGGGTTAGGAGAGAAAGCACCATGAAGAAAAGGTCATACCTTGCAGAGTGGGCGTGGGCTTCTTAAGTGTAGTCACTGCTCATTGTATCTTCTGTGTTATTTTAAGACAAGGTCTCACCAAGTGGCCCCAGCTGGCCCTGAACTCACAGAGATATGTCTGCCTGCCTCTGCCTCCCAGTTCTGGGATTAATAATTGTGCTGTCACCATGTCTACAACAGGACAATTGGGGTTTTTTTTGGGGGGGGTTCATTTGTTGTTTGTTTGTTTGTTTTTACAGTAGACTATTATTTGGGTAAAATTACTAGCCTATCACTAGGTACTTCTTGAGGACACCTTATACGGTCACCCTAGTCTGGGAGAAGACCTGGAGGCAGGTTGTCTTCATTAACAAATTTAAGGTTTTGTTTAGTTTTTTTTTCCCTTCCCCCAGAGGCTCTTCTCTATATAATCCAAACATTTTGGATACCTGCACCCCTTTTGTATCTTTGGCCTCCTGGCTGATGGCCCCTCTCTCTCCCTTCCTCTCCCCCTCTCCCATGGTTCAGGGTCAAGTTCTTTTTGAACTCTCCCAGATGTGTCTGCTTCTGGATATACTCATCCATATATCTATAATGAACTTCCTCCACCACCACACTTAGGAGCAGTCATGTGGGTTCCTTGTTTTGTAGTTTTTTTCTTTGTCTTTGATGAGTTCCCATCTGCAGATGTGCACAGCACCAGGGCTGTTGCAGATTAAGCACCTACAGAAGGGTTGTGAGCACGCACACTTAAAGACCCCAGTTGGATCCTACACTTCAGCTACACCCCCAATCTTTTTAGATATGGCTTGCACTGGCTGCAGTTCCAGAGGACACAAGTCTAATTCCCAGCAACCACAAGGCAGCTGACAACTGTCTGTGACTCTAGTCCCAAAGAATCCAATGTCCTTTTCTGGTCTTCAAGGACTTGCACACACAAGGGACATGGATATATTCAGGCAAACATTCATACACATGAAATAAAATTAATCCAAAAAACCCTATTTGGAGCTATCTTCCCTGGATGTTGTTTTGGCCAGGCTCCTCAATGGGCTCTGCATTCCTGAATTTGTGTTCCTTTGGCATTACAATTCCTACTTTGAAATATTCACTGAATCTTGGTATACTGGACCTCTTTTATTATTTATTATTATTATTATGGCTTAATTGGCACAAAGTTCACTGAAGAGCATTTGCTTTTACATAGATTTATAAATAGAAAATACAGCAACAAAAGATATGGTTATTTTATACCATTTTCAAATGATTTAAACCATTTAAACCAAATTTAAACCATTTTCAAAAAGAATACAGTTTGTTTTGTTTCAGCAACTCAAGGCAGTTCTTGTGTTGGGCAACTATCACACACATGAAGCCCCGTGCCTGGTGTGGAGCCAACAGGAGTGGAATCTGACTGTAGAGCTACTACTTGAAACCCACACTATACAAACATTAACTTTCGTTTGGATTTTGTAACAGGATTTCATTATGTAGCCCTGGTTGTCCTGAAACTCACTCTATAGATGAGCCTGGCTTCAAACTCAATGCCTGCCTCTGCCTCCCAAGTGCAGGAGATTAAAGGAGTGCACCACCGACACCTGGCATATTAACTTGTTTGTATTCACAAAAGAGACATTAAGAAATGTGCCCTGGCATGCAATACACTCCACGGAAGTCTTAGAGCGACACTGGAAGGCACGGCTGTGATGCGCCCCATGTTTTAGGTATATAGGATTCAGACGCATAGGCCTCAGTGACAACTTTGGTGTTTCAAAGAGTCCCTTATTTCTGTCTTTCTTTAAAAAATAAAAGATTTATTTCTTTATTTTATGTACATGAGTAGACTGTAGGTGTCTTCATACACCCCAGAAGAGGACATCAGATCTCCTTATAGATGGTTGTGAGCCACCATGTGGTTGCTGGGAATTGAACTCAGGACCTCTGGAAGAGCAGTCAGTGCTCTTAACCTCTGAGCCATCTCACCAGCTCGAGTCCCACATTTCAAGAACAGAAAAAGCTTAGTAGCCATGGCTATTTTTTCTGGGGAGGGTGGGGTCAAAGGACAATGGCAATAAATGATAGATGTTCTATTTTTAAAAGTCTTCTGAGAACCAGGTGTGATGACAGGTGCAGCAGGAGCTGAGAGTTCTACGTCTTCATCTGAAGGCTGGTAGGAGAAGACTGGCTCCACTGCACTCTCATTGCTCACCCCCACAGTGACACACTTCCTCTAACAAGGCCACACCTCCTAATAGATCCTCTCCCTGGGCCAAGCATATTCAAACCACCACAGAGATGATCATGTGATTTCTTCAGCAAAGTGGATGGATTCAAAATTAACACAAAGAAATCAGTAGCCCTCCTTTATACTAACGATAAACAGGCAGAGAAAGAAATTGTGAAATAAATAAATAAATAAATAAATAAATAAATAAAAGAAATTGTGGGAACGACACCCTTTACAATAGCCATGAATAATATAAAATATCTTGGTATAACTCAAATAGAAGACCTCAAATACCTACATGACAAGAACTTCCAAGTCGCTGAAGAAAGAAATTGAGGAAGATATCAGAAGATGGAAAGATCTCCCATGTTCGTGGATAAGTAGGATTAATATAGTGAAAATAGCCATCTTACCAAAAGCAATTTACAGCTTCCATCCAATTCCCATCAAAATTCAAGCACAAACTGTTTCTTTTAAAGACTCACTTCCAAAACTTTTCCATAACAGCTAGTTCGTTTATCCAGCTTTTCAGTCTGTCATAGTCAAGACGTCAGCTGAACAATGAACTTTCTCAACATATAGTGACAGAAAGGCAAATGATACCATCTAGCTCTCGTTTGACAAAATCAATTTTCCTATTTTCCTTTGGGGCCCCAGAGGGAATTCTTCACCCCAGTTCAGCTAGAAACAGACAAAAGGATATCATCATCCCAGTCCCTTATGTTGGTGTGGATGGTTCTGGTTATTTTATAAATTATAGATATGTTGACATTTTAAGGAATACTTTACAAATATTGTTTCTTTGGACAGGGAGGAAACTAGAGCTTAGACTCCTGCAGGGATTTCTACCCTTCCTTTCCTCTTCTCTATCCTTCCTTCTTAGGTAGAGGAAAGGAGAGTGGAAGAGAAAAGGAGGAACATAGTAATATCATAGAAATTAAAGGAATAGACAAATCAGGATAGGTTATCAAATTTACTCTTAAAACATTACGTAGCCGTATCTTACGTTGGTAGAAATCTTTATAATTGATGCAAACTTGAAGTTGTAATTTCTTACACTGGTACAGAATTTATTTTGATACTGATTTAAAGTTTTCATTGGTATAAATTTCTTATATTGATACAAAAATGGGATTAATATTTTTACTCTTAAATAGGCATTGTGCCTATACAATGCATTTAAAAATACAAAGCTTAGACCCAGTCCTTCCATAATTGCTATTACAAACTATTCTTAGATGATTAATACAAGTTAAGGGCCAGATAGCAAACTCATGTTTCTGAGTTAATTATAAAAGGGTGTTTTCAAGAATTTCAGTTAGAAATGGCTGAGAGTAGTCAAGGCTTAACAGCTCAGGAATGCTTTGAGTAGATAGTCTTCAGAGGTGTTAGAAGTCCACAGAATACAATATTTATGGCCATTTCTTTATTAAAGAGCATTTGACTAGAGTCATGTCTGCTCCTGACAACATCCCTTTTTGGATTAAAAGAAGAAATTGAACATCAATAGAGTTGCTCCAGTTGTGGCAAGACAGTCACTAGGCAAGAATTGCCTCAATTCATCTGCAGACAAAAATACTGTCCAAGGAAAGGACACTCTATGTGGAATAGTTGACTGACAACTCTGCCAAGACAGGTTAAACAGTTCTTCAAAATTCTGTGTTACAAAGGTTTGTCAGATGATCCTAGGCCAGAAGGCTGAAGACTGATGGTCCAAGGTTTTGAGGAATGAGGGATTATCTAGGTAGTCAGGTGTCTCTATAAATTGGTTACGTTTTGGAAGCTGTGTTTTGTGTTCCCTATATTTTCAGGTACTATTTGAGTTGTTCCTGGATTTCTGCCAGTGTTGAAGACTGGTTGTAGTCTCATAGTGAACCCAAGCTCTTTAGCACTGAGAAAGACGATATAGATTTGAAAGGATGGTTTTCAGATAGTATACAAGCTAAAATCCAGACATAATTCATATGTAAAATTGTAAACCTTTTAACTTAGAATATATGGTAGAGTGCCTTATCTAAATTGACAAAATTGATGGACTTACATAATGCTACGTTGTGCTCAATTTATATCTGAGAAAAAAAGCCTTTTAATTGGACAAAAAGGAGGAAATGTGCATTGCCCTGGTGCTGTTTTTATTTTGATGTCTTTTCTGCTTCCTCAAGAAGGGCTGCCCCAGACAAGAAGTGGATCGCATACTCAGGTGATTTCATATGAACCTTCGTCCCATTTTAACTGGTCAAATAAAGACTAGAACCTATGATTGGGCAGTGGAAGGGAAAGGCGGGGCTGGAGGTTTTAAAGAGGAAGAAAGAGGAAAGAGGAAGAGGAGACGAGGAGATGGAGGAGAGAGGAAAATGGAGGAAGAAGAGGTGGAAGGAAGATGGGGCAGAATCACATGGTCTGTAGGAGCCACAAGTAGCAAGGGATGTCATAGCTGGGGAATAGAGTAGTGTAGTGGTAGATCTGCCCAATCTAGGCCTGCAATTTATGAATATTATAACTAAGTTGTGTGTTGTTTGCACAGACTTATTGGGGTTGGAGAGTTACTGCAACACATTTCTTTGCAGACCTTGACAGAGCAATTCTCAACTTCAGATGAAAAACAAAAAACCCAGGATAGCAAAAACACTCCTGAACAATAAGAGAACTTCTAGAGGGATCACCATCCCTGACCTCAAAGTGTACTACAGAGCAACAGTGATAAAAACTGCATGGTATTGGTGGTATAGGAATAGACAGGTTGATCAATGGAATTGAATTGAAGACACTGAAATAAACCCATGTACCTATGGACACTTGGTTTTCGACAAAGATGGCAAAACCATACAATGGAAAAAAGAAAACATCTTCAATAAATAGTGCTGATCTAAGTGGATGTGTACACATAGATTTTTTTTGAGAGTATTATAATGAGAGTGAGATGCATGATCTCCTTTTCAGTATGTTTATCTTTGGTATGTAAAAAACTACTTATTTTGTAAGTTGATCTTGTATTCAACCACCTTACGGAACTTATTGATAAACTTCAGAAGTTTTCTGATGGTACCTCATGTATATATATCATCTGAAAATGGAAATTTGACTTCTTTTTATTTTTATTTATTTACTGATTTATTTTTATTTTATTATTTATTTATTTGGTTTTTCGAGACAGGGTTTCTCTGTATAGCCCGGGCTGTCCTGGAACTCACTCTGTAGACCAGGCTGGCCTCGAACTCAGAAATCCGCCTGCCTCTGCCTCCCAAGTGCTAGGATTAAAGGCGTGTGCCACCACCGCCCGGCCAATATTTTTATTTCGTTCATAATTTTCCATCAAATTTATACTCTGATCTTAATTTTCTTTTTTTCTTTTTTTTTTTTTTTTTTTTT
>NW_021605140.1:2592982-2604989 GCF_004785775.1 Grammomys surdaster | reverse complement strand
TTTTTTTTTTTTTTTTTTTTTTTTTTTTTTTTTTTTTTGGTTTTTTCAAGACAGGGTTTCTCTGTGTAGTTCTGGCTGTCCTGGAACTCACTCTGTAGACCAGGCTGGCCTCGAACTCAGAAATCCGCCTGCCTCTGCCTCCCAAGTGCTGGGATAAAAGGCGTGCGCCACCACCGCCCGGCTTGACTTCTTTTTCTATTTGTCCCCCTTTAATTTCCTTTCTCTTGTCTTATTGTGATATCTAGAGAGTCAAGCTCTATATTGGAAAGAAGTGATAGTGAGCAGCCCTGTCTTGTTCCTGATTTTAATAGAGTTGCTTCAAGGTTTTCTCCGTTTAGGATATTATTCACTGTGTTTGTTACATGTCGTCTTTGTTAGATTGAAATATGTTTCTCCCAGTCCTGCTTTCTGCCTTCTATCATGAAGGGTTGTTGGGTTTTGTCAAAGGCTTTTTCTTCATCTATTTAGATGACTTTGCAGCTCTTGTCTTTAAGTCAGTTTATACAACTTATTACATTCAATGACTTATATAGATTAAACTATCTCTGCATTGTCAGAGATATTAATGGCCTACAGTTTGTTGTTGTTTATTCATTTATGTCTTTAGTGGGTTTGGTATTAGAGTCGTGTTGACTTCATAGATATCATTTGTGAAAGCTGGAATAAATTAAGAAGTATTGGCTGTAGATATTCTTTGAAAGCCTTTATAGTTCTATGAATCCAACTGGGCCTGGACTCTCTTTAGTCAGAAGACCTTTTACTACTGCTTCAGTCTTTTCATTTGTTATGAGTCTGATTGAATTGTTGACCTCTTCATGGTTTAGCACTCATGATTTAGGTGAATCTAGAACTCCATCTATTTCTTTTCTATTTTCCAAGTTAATGAAATACAGATTTTAAAAGCATTCTATTATAAATTTTGAAGTGTTTGTATCTATTATAATATTTACTTGTTCATTTCTGACTCTGTTAATTTGGATCTTTCTTCATTTTGGTTAGTTAGACAGTGTCTTACTATGAAGTTCTGGATGGCCTGGAACTTGATATGTATACCAGAAAGTCCTGGAGCTCACAGAAATCAACCTGCCCCTGGTTCCTAAGTGTTGAGATTAAAGGCGTCTGCCGCATGCTTGCGTTTCTAAGATCTTTAGCACAAATATATGTTGGATTTTTGCCAAAATCCTTTTCTACATAATTTGAAATGAACATATAATTGTGAATTACATTTATTGATTTGTGTAGACTGTGGAATCCCTGTACCTCTGGATAGAAGCCAACTTGGTCATCATGAGTAATCTTTTGATACATTGTTGAAAACATTTTACAAGTATTTTATTGGGAATTTTTGTATCTATGTTCATCAAGAAGATTGGCCTATTGTACTCTTGGGTTTTTCTCTTCCCCCTCTTCTTCCTCTTTCTCCTCTTCTTCCTCTTCCTTCTCCTCCTCTTCCTCCTCCTCTTCTTCCTTCTCTTCTTCCTCTTCCTCCTCTTCCTCCTCCACCTCTTCCTCCTATTCCTCCTCTTCCTTTTCCTCCTTCTTGAATACTTATCCTTTTGTTAGAGGATTTTAAAAATTACTGCCTCTATCACGTTGGATGTTGTAGATCTCTTTAAATGATTTGTTTCATGTTGGTTTAGCTTTGTTAAGCTATTAGATTTTCCAATTTAATGGAATACAAAATTTTAAAATAGGTCCTCATGGTTGTCTGAATTTTCTTAGTGTCTGTTGTAATATCTCCCTTCTCATGTCTAATTTTATTAATTTGATTCTTCTTTCTCATTTGGTTAATTTGGATCAAAGTTTTGTTAAATTTATGCTTTCAAAGAATCAATTCTTTGTCTCATTGATTCTTTTTGTTTTAATTTTTTGTTAATTTTTGTCCTGATCATCATTTTTATCTACTGTTTTTTTCATTTTATAGTATTTATTAATGGCTTGGTTGCTTCCATGTGCCAGTATGATTCTTTTTTTTCTTTTTTTCTTTTTATTATTATTTTTATTTTTTCCCAATCTGCTTTTATACCATTTTAATTACATGCAAGTATTAAAGTCAAGTATAGGTTGAGGAACTAGCAATACAATAGATGCAAATAGTCAAAAAACAAGCAAGACAATAAACACAAATAGTCAAAGAACAAGCAAGGCAATAAACAAAGTCCCATGATCACTCCCATGATCACTGTTTCTAAGGGCTTATCTGGATGACCAGAATATCTGAGCCTACTTTCTGTCCTAGCCCAAAGTAACTTTCATGTCTAAAGTCTACTTCTTTGTTCTAGCCTAATATTTAGATTCCTGCATGAAATAACTTCTTTGTTCTAGCCTAATGTCAGATTAGTGCAGTATCCAATCGATTTGAATATGTTGGATTTTGTTTTTTTTTAATTGCTCAATTCTGGAAAAAATTATTTCCTCTTCCACTGCTGCAACACCACATTCCTTACTCAGTGGTGTGTTGTTTCTTATCTATAAGCTTGCATATTTCCTACAGTTTTGCTTACCGTTGATTTCAAGATTTATTCATATAGAGTACAGGATATTGTTTCAGTTTATATTTATTAAGATTTGCTTCACCTTTGATGCATTTTACAAACAGCTCCATGCAAGAACATGTGTACTTTTATATTTGTGTAAAATGTTTTTTAGGTATCTGTTAGATTCATTTGATCTATGATGTTATTTAATTCTAGTGGTTTTTTATTCATCTTTTGTACAGTTTATCCATTTAATTGACAGTGGGGTCTTAAAACTCACCCATTATTATTGTGTTGGAGTTAAACTGAAATTTTAAATTGATTTGTGTTTTCTTTATAAAACTAGATAAATCCATATTCGCCCCATATATATTTAGAATTATAATTTTTCCTTGATGGATTAATCCTTTGACTAATCTGAAACAATTTCTTTTATCTCTTCTAACAAGACTGATTTGAGCTGGGTCTAGTGGCGCACACCTTTAATCCCATCACTTGGGAGGCAGAGGCAGGCTGATCTCTGTGAAGGCCAGCCTGGTCTACAGAGTGAGTTTTACGAGAGCCAGAGTTACGTAGTGAGACGTTGTCTCTAAAACAAAGCAGCAGCAAAAAAGAACTAGACAAAATAAATTCATTTGAAGCCTATTTTGCTTCTTCTTATTTTTTAATTTTTATTATATTTTATTTCCTTATTTTGTATGCATGTGTATTGCAAGTACATGACATTTCTATGTGGGCACTCATACATGTATGGAAGTCTGAGGACAAATAGTGGGAATCACCAGTTTCCTTCCAGTATGTGTGTCCTGAGAATTGAACTCAGTAGCAGCAAATGCCTTTATCCACTGAGCCATCTTGCAAACAAAGCTTACTAATGAGTTAATTGTATAGCACCTGTTTGTTAATTGGTTCCATTTGCTTAGAATACATAGTTTTGCATACTTTTATCCTAACGTGTACTTATTGGAGGCAGCAAAAAGAAAATGGAAATCTATTTTCTAATCAAGTTTGCTAGTCCATGTTTATTGATACTCAGAGTTATTATTGAAGGTAGATATTCTTCCTGTACTAGCTATGTTCTCTAGAGGAACAAAACCAATAAGATGAATATGTATATATGAGAGTTGATGAACTCAATTTACTTTAAAAGAGTAACAAACAGCTGAATCACACCTGAGAATGGACTGTATCCTCCATGATGAAAGTGGGCCAGTGTAGACAACCTGCCACCAGGTTGTCATATTGAGGGCTCAGTGTGGGTTTCTGCTCTTGGCAGATCTGGAACTTAGCAGAAGCTATAACTAAGTCAGCCTTAATAGGTGGAAGTACATGTTGTCAAGTTCATGTGTAGCCGCCATGTCTGTTACCATGACTACATTGTTCATGGCCCCATTCTGCATGTGAAGGCCAGCCTGATTTACATAGTGAGTGTTGGTATCCAGAGCCAGCTTGGCAAACCTGCTCGAAACTCAGAAATGTCACACATAGGTGACATCTCTTGCCATGACAACCCTGCATACCTTCTTGGAGCCCACTCCTCACACTCACCTGGGAACCGCCTATGTCACAGCCTAGATAAAGGTGAACCTTTCCCCACCTTCGACCCTTTTTTCCCTTGTCTTTTCTCTCTCTCCTCTTTGTCCCCATTCTTTCCTAATAAAACCCCTGCCACGTGGAACTACTTTGCCCTGGTGTGGTCTATCTGGACTCGAGCCGCTATTCCAATACAACAGTGAGTTTTAAGATAGTCTGAGAAAGAGGCTGTCTGACTGTCCATAAAATGGGTCATCTTGTCTACTTGATTACTCTGCCTCTTCTAATTTTTTAAAACAAAAAGTTTAGGACTATTTCATATTCTAAATGTACACATGTCTATGTACCGTATGTGTACCTGGTGCCTATAAGGGTCAGAAGGCATTGAAGTCCCTGGAACTGCAGATGCGGATGGTTGTGAGCCATCACATGAGTGCTTAAGAATTGGCCACATGTCCTCCATAACAACAAATGTGGCTTCTAACTGCGGAGCCATCTCTCCAACGCCCTCTTCCTCTTCTCCAGTCACATTTTGAGAACATTTACATGAATAAATGTCCTTTGTACATTTAGAGAGAGCCACATACCTCTTCCTCAAATGTCTTTCCTACCAATTTTGCAATCATACTCCTTCCAGTTCCCATACTGACCAGGCAAACCATTGACTATGGCCTAAGAATCAGTATATGATCACTCAGCTGGTCATTTCTCCTTCCAAGCAAAGTGTGTAACCCTGTACATGGCCTGAACCTGTGCCCACTGTAAAGATTGTCCTTCACCAGTGCTCTCCATGATTGTCCCATAAAGGGGCTGTAATGCTACTACCACTGTCCTTTTCTGGGTAGTGCCTGCGTAATTTGTAGAAGCATCTGTAAAGTAGGCCCTAGTCAATAAACTCTTCTCACTCAGTTGACATAGGGCATACCCCATATGTCCATAGGTGGATACTTGGGTACATAAAGCCTTGTCACGTGAGTAAGATTTATAGGTATTAGGAAAATTCTTTATATAACTTGTTTGTGCCTTCAGGACCTGCTCAGCTTTAACCACACCTAGTCAGTTGTATTTGATGATGGATTGCTGATGTACACGCCCACCTTTATGGCTTAGAGGATGGATTAGTTACTTTTCTGTTGGTGTGATGAAACACATTGATCAAAAGTGACTTGCCGAAGGAGGAGTTTATTTTAGGATTGTGACTCCAGAGAAATGAGTCCATGGCACAGAGGCAGCAAATAGCAGGTGTGGCAGCAGAAAAGGAGAAAGCAGAAAGATCACACTCTACCTCAAAACATGAATCAAAGAGAGCAAGCTGGAAATAGGGCAGGATTATAAGCCCTCAAAGCCCGCCCCTCAGTGATGTACTTCCTCCCAGTAAGGCTGCACCAGCAGCCAGAACATCTCCACCTGCTGGAGTGCAAACATCTGAACCCATGGGGAACAGTTTTCATTTAAACCACTACAAGTATCAACTCCATTTATCTTGTACTGTTCAAGTAGGTCATACCATAGAATGAATATATATATATATATATATATATATATGTTTCAAATTGTAACTTATACTCATTCACACAGGGGTTATAAACACAAAAAGGCAGGACTGACACTGGAGCATGGGTGTTCAGGGGGAATACAGATATTTTTCAGAACAGGGTATCAGCTGGGTGAGGGTTCAGGGGATAGGTCACTATGAGTCTGCCTATGATTCACTTGTCCTTATCTAAGTTGGTACTATCCACCAAGGCTACCTATCTACAAGGTCTGTGACTATTCAGGCTGGCAATTTTCCACCAAAGCTGCTTGTTTACAGTAGCTTCTAGCAATCTGTTTCAGTGTTTTTCCACAGAGACCCAAGACTTTGTGTTTAGCAGGCATGTGTGTCAGGCCTATTGCTGACTTTTAGGCCTATGGCTGTTTTCAGGCCTTCAGTGAATAAGCAGGGCTGCCCCTGACAATGGTATTTTTTTCTGTTGCAGATTTTTTCTTTTTTTTTTTTTATTAGATATTTTCTTTATTTATATTTCATATGTTATCCCCTTTCCTGGCTTCTCCTCCGAAAACCCCCTATGCTATGCCCCCTCCCCTGCTTCTATGAGGGTGTTGCCTCCACCCACCTACTCACTCCTGCCTCCCCACCTTGACATTCTCCAACACTGGGGCATCAAGCTTTCACAGGACCAAGGGCCCCTCCTCCCATTGATGTCCCACAAGGCCATCCTCTGCTACATATGCAGCTGGAACCATGGGTTGCTTCATGTGTACTCTTTGGCTGGTGGTTTAGTCCCTGGGAGCTCTGGCGGTGGGGTTGGGGTGGGGGTGGGGTCTGGTTGGTTCATATTGTTGTTCCTCTTATGGGGCTGCAAACCCCTTCAGCTCCTTCTGTCCTTTCTCTTAACTCCTCCATTGGGGACCCCATGCTCAGTCCAATGGTTGGCTTTGAGCATCTGCCTCTGTGTTTCTCAGGCTCTGGGAGAGCCTCTCAGGAGACAGCTATATCAGGTTCCTGTCAGCAAGTACTTCTTGGTATCCACAATAGTGTCTGGGTTTGGTTAATTGTTTGTGAAGTGGATCCTCAGGTGGGACAGTCTCTGGATGGCCTTTCCTTCAGTTGCTGCTCCACATGTCGTCTCTGTATCTCCTCCCGTGGGTATTTTGATCCCCCTTTTAAGAAGGACTAAAGTATCCATACTTTGATCTTCTTCTTCTTGAGCTTCATGTGGTCTGTGAATTGTATCTTGGGTATTTTGAGCTTTTGGGTTGATATCCACTTATCAGTGAGTGTCTTCATGTTATTTAATCTGTAACTATACCATTCATTTTTCTGAAGAATTGGAGTGATGATGACAAAAGAGAAACTTTCAGGAATTTGATGGAATTGATATTTTTCAATCAATTGATTAGTAACAACCAACATGTCTGGCTATGTTGGCACCTATCTGTAATCCTAGAACTTGGAAGATAGAGGCAGTACAATCAGGAGTTCAGAGTTTGAGTCATCCATGCATACCTGAGATTCTAGCTCAGAAAGCAAAAAGAGAAAACAAAATGATACGCAAATTATAGAAGAAATACAAACAAAATGAGAACAACAAGAGAAAAAACATAAACAGAAGATAAACTAGTCTGGATACTCACTGATATAAAGAAGAAAAGGCCTGCTGCACAAAGCTTGGAAGCACTCCTCCCACTCTAACAATGCTGTTTCCATGGAGACATTTCACCACCCAGTTGTGGGAGTGAACAAGACCGCAAGTGTCTTTCATCACCACACCTTCTAGAGTATAACGACCTGTTAGAATGAAAGCGTGTGGTGAACATAACTCTGCACTCAGACAAAAACGTTTGTGAAAAATGGGCGACCTATGAATTGCGACATTCTTGAAGAAAACTCACTCTCTCTTACCCATCATTAACTGACAATAGTATTCAGCTAGGTGTTGGCCTTGCTATCCAGTACACACCCACACACAGATACACACACAAGTTGTGCTGTAATAGTGACTGGGTCTGTGCAGATCTAGTGTAGGCAAACAGAGCTGCCGTGAGTTAATGAGTGCAAGAGCTCTGTCGTGTACAGAAGATGCTATTTCCCAAAAGTCCTCATCAACCATTGCCTTCTCTCACTGTTGTTGGATCTCTCACTGTTGTTGGAGTCTTGGAAAGTAGAAAGCGTGGCATCTGCAAATTGAATCAACAAGCTTACCCATCTTGATTGGGATCTGATTTTCTAATACTCATTGTACAGAATACCCATGATACAACTCCCAGACCATATGAAGTTTAACAAAAAGGAAGGCCCAAGTGAGGATGCTACAATCTCATTTAGAAAAGGGAACAAAATAATCTTGGGAGGCAGAGGGAGGGAGGGACCTGGAAGGGAGAGGGCTGGGAGAAGGGAAAGGAGGGGGCAAGATCATATATGGGGGGAGACAGGAGAGAATCCCAGAGGGCCAGAAGAGTGAATGGAAATATGTAACTGGGGGCAGGGGATTGTGGGATAGTGGATGGTGCAAGGAAGCTTGGTAAGGTAGAGTGGGTCTGAGACCTCAGGTACCCACCTGAGACAGTAGGTGCCTCCCTGCTCCCTACTACATTCCTGGCCAGGAACACCACGTGGCCACACTCCCCACTTCAGTCACATAGCCCAGAACAGAGTTCTCCATGCTAATGAGTTATCTAGAGGCCCTGAGGGTTTGGCCAATAAACTTTCCTTCCTAGATATTTCTCCCTGCTAAAGGTAATTGATTTCTGGTCTACTCTGAGTAGTTGGTATGCATCTATTTTCCACCATGAACAGTCAATAAACAGTATGGATAAACCAAAAAATAAAATTCTTTTCAAGTTGCTTTTTCCCGTATTTTGTTATAGTCACAGAAATCTGAATAACCCACTTATGAATCAAATAAACCAAGTTATGTTTATAATACAGTGGGAGAATTACAAGATAACAAGCATAGAAAGTCCCAATCAAAATAACTCTGTTAAAGCAGGAAGGACGTAAGGGTCAGAGTGACCTTTAGCAGTGTATTTAGAGGCACTGGGCCATACCAAAAGCCAGCTGTGTGTAACACAGATTCTTTGATTTAAAACTACGCCTGCTTGGAAAATGTGATTCTCTGGCTTCTAATCTCAGTCTCTGAGCTTCTAATTCTGCATATGCATTCCTCCTTCTTCTAGAGAGAATGAATGGCTGTGTTTACATGAAAAGGCTCTCAGCTTGACACACATCTGTCTATATTCGGGGCGTCAAACCATCTTTTAGGTTCTTTTTAATTATCTGTTTCTTTCAGTCTAACATATATTTTCTTTGCCATTATGCCTTATTTATTTTTTCAGGTAAGAACTTTTTATTGTGAATACCAAGTTATTTTGGTGACTTTCAGTGTTACATCACAGAAACAAAGAAAGACTTCCTTGTTAGTTTCTAGCCCCCGAGATAAGAGTTATGTTTTACATGCATGTGAATATGTAAATACAACTTGCTAAATCCATGTAGTGTTACATGTATGTATATGTTTTTTAGGGCTGATCCCTTGGTATTAGATAGCCAGCTAGTGGCCTCATCTCTGGAGAAAACTGATTTTCTCTCTTTTAGTAGTCACTGACTGTAGCTCTTCATCTAGAAACAGAGCTTTGTGAGATTTCCCTCAAACATATTGCCGTGTCAACTGGCCATTGTTCAGATATTGTTTGGGCAACCATATTTTTGAGATTCCATAGGTATAACTTCCCTCTCATGTCTAGAGGATACTACCCGGGCATCCTGGTCCCCTGGATCTTACAGTCTTTCTGCTCCTTCTTCCACAATGTTCCCTGAACCTTAGGTATCAGGCCTGCATTGTAGACGTGTTAATTGGTATGGACACCTCATGGTTAGATATTATCTTCATTCTGACCAGTTATAACTTTCCATGTGCTGCAAGAAAGAAAATTCTTTGATGATAGGTGAGAATTATGCTTACCTGTGTGTCTAAAGGTATGTATTTAGAATGTAGTTAGAAATTATACTGGTTTAGAAAAGTGGTTCTCTTCTAGGGTCCTTGGCCTCACCATCCATGGATAATTGGCTAGGTTTACAATACCAGACTTGAATTCCCTCATATTAAGTGGCTCTTAGGTCCAATCAGCCTGCTGCTGTTTAACCCAAGGCCACTGTTCTTGCCATGCTGATTACTGCTATGTTTCAGAGGCATCTCAGCTGGGCAGGATGACTGATTCCTTCCCAGGATTTGAAGGCAAGACTCTGTTGCTGAAGATATCACACACTTTGGACACAGAGTGTAAAAGAGTCAAACTGGAACTGACCTGGAAGCTTCCTCCCTGCATTAAAAGCCAAGGCACTGTGTAGCCCTGGCTGTCCTGGAACTCACTCTGTAGAACACAAGTGCTGGGATTAAAGGCGTGTGCCAGCACTGCCGGGCCCATTTTAATGTCTTATCAACCCTCTAACCATTGTCCAAAGGGAACTATATTAATTCTGAGTAAGGGTAACACTCTCAATGACGTAAGTAACTCCCTCTTAGCCCCTACCTCTTAGTGGCCACACAACCTCAGCACTCCTAGCACCACATCAAAGACCAAGCCTCCAACTCACAAACCCTTGGAAATAAGCCACATCCAAAGCATAAATGACTCGCAGCCCAAAAGAGGACAGAATTCTTTTACATGACTTTTGAGTGGTGATTAGAAATAGCACTGGTGTTAGTATCTTTAATCCATTTTCTCTTCATCACAAGGTAAAGCAAAGGGTGACAGTGTCAATACACAGCATGATAAGAAGACATGTGAGACATGAATTCTACAAATCTTTATTTTGAAAGAAGTTATCATGTTGTCCTACTTTAGTGGATGTCTAGTGCTCCGCATTTGTCACCTAGCTGACAACTCACTAATGACTTTGGAGGAAACGTCAAGACACCCCAGTTTTTAGGCTGCTATTTAACCCAAGGCCACTGGGTTAAATATTGTGAATATTGCTACCAACTTGGTCATGTTTCCACTGAAGGTTACGAGAGAGCAGAAAAGAAAGCATGGAAATATAAGAAAAATTCACAGGCTGAGGAAGGCATGGCTTATGGAAAGAATAACAGCATTAAAAAGTTGTCAAGTGCTTTGTACCTGGGACAATAGGAAAAAAAAAATTCCTTAAAGGCACCTCAGGAGCTGGGTAAACTTATCTCATCCTAAGGTCAGAGGTCTGAAAGGTATAAACCAATGAAAAGATCCTTTTTCTCTCCTCCTCCCCTACTCAATTTTAAGTTATAATTTAATTCTATTTCTTCTTTCCTTTCCTCCTTCTAATGCCTCCCATGTACCACTCCCCACTCTTCTTCATCAAGGTGATAACATCTTAAAGAATTTTTCTTAAGACAATGCTGGGAAACCCTGCTCATATGGACCAAGGAAGTCATTTCCTCAGGGTCCATTCACTATGTTCAATTGCCTGCTCAGAGGTTACTGCAACCATGGTTTTAGAAAGCTTAAAAGCTTAAGTAGCTACTCTTGAGTTGTCACAGTATCAACCTCAGGATGCTACTTTCTCATGCACACAGAATGCTATCGTTGTTGAAGGTCATAGAGGCTTTGACCTACATTTTTTTCTTTAATTTTAAAAATTACATTTACAGTATGCACATGAGTAGCATGTGTCTGCACGCATGTGTCACAGCACTCATGTGGAAGTCAGAAGACATGCCCATCCTCCTCTTCCCTTCAGTCCCAGGCCTCAAACAGTTTGTCAGGCTTGATGGTAAGTGCTCAGTTATCTTGCTGGCCAACACTCAGATTTTACAGGGACATCTGGGAGACCAATGTGTAGCGGGGTCAAGTGACCCTCTGAGGGCGGTGTGTGTGAGTCTGCAAGAGTAAATTGAAACTGTGACTGAGATCCTAAGATTTCAGAGATTCCAGGAATGTGAAACAGCCTATTGAGGAAAGCCAAGGGTACTGTACAAATTCATCCTAGAAAAGAGGCCATGTCTGACAGGAGACTTTGGATAGGGACTTAGAAGAAATGCTAATATTTAAAAGTTAGGGAAGACCGTTTGGAGTCTTTGGAGGACACTCCAAAGGTGGACATGATCTTTTGGTGGCCAGGGGCAGTTTTGGTTTGGATACGATGTATCCCCCAAAAGTTCACTATCTCTAGTTGGTGGATCCACCCACTGGAAGTTAATTAGTGAATGGATGTCTTGACAGATTCATAGTATTCACGACTGAGAGGTGGGGTCAAATAGCAGAAAGTACATTCCTAGAGGCAAGCCCAGGGAATATATACCTTGTCTCTGGCTCCTGACACCTTTCCTCTCTTTCTTTCCCTCTCCCTGTCATACCTTCTCTCTGGTACTGGCTCTCTGTCTCTTGCTCTCTCCCTGTTCAACCCGCCCATCAGCAGGAGCACAACTTCATCCTCTCACAATACTCGCCTCATGATGGCCCACAAACACTAGAGCCAATTGATCATGCATGGACTAACTTCTAACTTTTGGCATGAA
>NW_021605140.1:2583276-2592882 GCF_004785775.1 Grammomys surdaster | reverse complement strand
GGGGGGGGGGGGGGGAGGGAGGGAGGGAGGGAGGGAAAGGAGAAAAAAGTAAAAACAAAACAAAACCAAAAGTACATTCTGAGAAATGATTCAAGTGTTGGTGATTTAAGATATAATCCTAAAATGTGAGTGTTCAGTGAAGGAACTGGAAAACTGTGGGGAAAAGTGCAGAAATCCATAAAGAATAAATGAATGGTTGTGGAGTGAGTAACCAGGACACACTGTACTACCCTGAAACCTTTTAACTTTGTCTAGTGAGCTTATGAATTTAAAGAATGCTGCTCTGCTGAGCGTTGATGGGGCAGATGCTGCTGATAGAATTGCCCATGGCCTGAGGTCAGTATTTCCACTTTGGTCAAACTTCAAGAATGGCATATATAGCTTGGTCATGCTAGCCCTTTTTGTCCTGGAAACACTTTTATTCCTGCCCAACATGTTAAAGCTTGCCTTTAACAGCATCAACATGTTGGCAGCCAAAGTACATCACATGAAACTGAAAATGGACCCTCAGACAGAGTTATTAAATTAACAGGCTGGCAATCCAAGGATGTACCTACACAGAGCCTTGCCAACCTAAGACAAAAGTGTATTGCTTTGGATAATGCATATTCCACAACAGGTAAGGAAGGCATTCTTGTCAAAATGACCTAAGACAGGCTCAGTCTTGTTTATGAAATAAAAAAGGAGAGATAGTATCAAATGCCTGTAATTGGTTTGTGAGGACTGGGAAACATTTTTTTTAATTGTTTGAGAGTTGCTTCCAGGCCCCTTTATTGCCTCTCATTTCTGATGTGCTTTACAAACAGGCCAAGTACTGCCTTAAAGAAGGAAGACATTTGTGTGTATAGGAGATCTTTGTAGTATTACAGACAACCTCATGAGCCCAAGACAATCTCCCTGGGTACTGCCAGCATCTGCTGCTCTATTCTTCCCAACCATCAATAGGCTTCCTTTTGTTTTTTTTTGTTTCATTTCATTTTGTCTTTTTTTTGGGTTGGGTTGGGTTGGGTTGGGTTGGGTTGGGTTGGGTTGGGTTGGGTTGGTTTGGTTTGGTTTGGTTTGGTGTTTGGTTTGGTGTTTAGTTTGGTTTGGTGTTTAGTTTGGTTTGGTGTTTGGTTTGGTTTGGTGTTTGGTTTGGTTTGGTTGTTTGGTTTGGTTTACCAGGATTTCTTTCTCATATAAAGCATCTAGATTTAGTCCTTGTCTCGGTGTCTTTTTTCCCCCCAGGGAACTTGAGTAACATGCACACCAATGACCTACCCAGCATCCTCTTGTCCCACTATTGCTCATTTGTAATCACAGTAGATAGTTTTCATGGCTTGCCACTGCAAATGCTTATGTCTTGTGTCTTCCTTTTCCTGACAGTTTTTCTAGAACCATTCAGTAATACCCCAGTGTGTTTCACATGACTCTCAGAAGGCCACAGAGAATGGTTCCAGTGGCTCAGAAAAGCCTGGTCAGTGACCTACTTTCTTTGTGTTTCCCAAACAAATTGAGCCTACCTAATTTCACAAATAATTCAGCAAACTAACTCTTTAAACTGACAGTTTCCATTATCTGTAAAACAGTGACAGTGCCACACTCTGTAGACCAGATCATGGAGATCCACCTGCCTCTGCCTCCCAAGTGCTGGGATCAAAGATGTGTGCCACTCTCAGCCTGAAAAGTATTTTTAAAATAAGTTATAAGATAGCAAATGGCTACCATTTGGAAAAGTATATGGCTGAATAACTATCTTATTCCTTTTTTTTGGCGGGGGGGGGGGTCAAGACAGGGTTTCTCTGTGTAGCCCTGGCTGTCCTGGAACTCACTGTGTAGATCAGGCTGGCCTCAAACTCAGAAATCCACCTGCCTCTGCCCCCAAGTGCTGGGGTTAAAGGTGTGTGCCACCACCACCCAGCAACTATCTTATTCCTTATAGCAAGATAAAGTCAAAACATTCAAGAGAGCAGAAGCCAGTATGATCTCAGAAACCACTCATTAATCCATTTTTTATGGGTTTCTACATTTTGCCCTTCCATTCCCTGGTCCTTCATTGAACATTAACATCTTAGTGTTATACCTTGAATCACTAACACTTGAATCATGATTTGTTTTTTGTTTTGTTTTCTTTTTGTGCTATAAGTCCATGGTCAGCTGACTCCATTGATTATTTCAAAGTGCTACCAAGCATATATACATAGAAGTCAACAATTATAACGTAACATTAGATTAATACATCTTAACCAATTTTAAATACTTATACAATAAATACTTTTTGGAAAATCAACAAATGAGAGCATACACCTTTTGTCTCCACGTGAACACATGCACTTGAAGCAAGTAAGTCTTTTTCTTATGTATCACCTGTGGCCAAGGTCAGCCAGATTATAATCTTGTTTCATCAGTTTCCATGGTTTCAATAGTACACATTTTCTAGATGGTACATGGTCTGCCCTGGTTCTCATCTTCTACTGGGATGAGAAAACTACTAAGGCATGACCATAAAGTAACAAGGAAGCACACATGAAATACTGAACAGTTTGGTATTTTCCAAATACTGAATCTTTTTGGAGTGTAAAATGGAGTTTCCAAGGGCAAAGGGACAGCAGAAGCTACTAAATATTTTGGAGTGCCAGTTCCACACATGGGCAGTTGTGCAAGGATGGAACAGCCAAATGTACTTTGAGAAGAATAGCACCACAAGAGGAAGAGGGCAAAGGGCAGTGAACATCAGAAAGGTCAGGTGACTCAATGTTATTCAGATGTTATCTTGAGATATGATGGGTATCAGATCAGACCTGTGTTTTCAAGTGATGGGCTTTTTAAAATTCTAAGAATAGACTAAGGATGGGACAAGTTAGGCACAAAACACCAGCTAGGTACTTCTAGTGTACACCGCAGCATTTTAAATGAACATGTGAGTATTCACAGTTAAAGTTTGAACAAAAACTCTAGTAGGTTTGAAAAGAGGGCAGAGTGACATCTCCAAGGTAACTAAACAGGCATCCTTTCTCTCCTGATTTATTATTTTGTGCAATTAATGTACCACTTCATTAAAATATGTTTGAATTGGGCAGTGTGCCAGAAAAGATAATGAACAAAACATAGAAATAATCCTGTTCCATGGGATTTATATATTTTCACAAAAAGACTCCAAGAGTGTTCCTAAACTCTCAGATAATGGCAAAGACAAAACAGACCATCAGATACATGGGGGAAAAGGTCATAGGTTTTTAATTAAAGGAACAACATTGAACAAAAAACAGCTTCTCACTTTTGTTTGGTAAATAAATTCAAGTAGTTGGGTGGCTCAGATATTATAATTTCTCAATTAAATTTTATTTGCTGCTTAAGAGAATAAACACCAGCCAAGAACACATTAAAAATTACCTGTGCCTGATGACAATATTTCTGATACACATGAAGGGGAAGATAGTTTCATCTTTCTATAAACTCTCAGGAATATGTTCAGATTCATACATACAATAATATTATTGTTGCCAAAATAAATGCATGGGCTATTAAACTATATGTCTTCTTAACCTGGGGAAGAAGCCTTAGTCTCTTTGGGACCAGCAGCTATTTTACAATATATTCTATAAAGCCCAGCTATGAACAGACAAGCTAGAACAGATAAAACAGTCACAATTATCGACAAGTCAGTGATAGTGACTCTTCTTTTTGGAGATGTTGGACCACTGTCAATACTACCTCCATACCCCCTGTGCAGGCAGAAAGGCAGGGACCACCCATAGTCACAATGACAGTGATGCTTGTTATTACAGATCCCCCTCCTATTACAAGTCTCAGGAAGGCAGGTGTTTGAAAGGACAGACAGACTGACACACTTTTTGTGTATGCAGATCTTTCCTATTCCACAGGTGGTGCCATCTTTCACTTCACCAACATCAGGTACATCCATCCCCAAACAATGGCCAGTACTCCAGCAAGTGATACCATTGGCATAAATGTTCTGCAAAACATAATGAGCCTGGGGATGGTGAATGTCTTCCACATTTTCACACTGAACTCTACCACAAAACACATCTGACGTTCTACATTTTAGGAATACTGTGCCATTTGTGCCACAGTGACCAAACCTGTTCCCTTGTGAGTTGATTTCTTTATAGCAATTATGAGACGCACTTCTTGCACCTTTGCCAAAAATCTCCCTGCACTGTTGGTCATGGTTATTACATTGCTTTTGATAGCAGTAGGCACTGGCACCACAGGGGACCCCATCCTGTACATATCCATCTTCTGGGCACTGGTGAGATGTTCCATTGCACCACTCTGGAAGGTCACATTCATTGATCTTTGGCCTACAGAGTTCCCCCGGTAGCATAAATTTGCAGTCTTTGCAACAGAGCCCAAAAGCACAAGCAGCCCCAGGCCTCAGAGTACAGTTAAAAAAACAACAGGGATCTTGTTCACATTCCTGTACAGATCCACAGTCACATTCTTCTTC
Organism: Grammomys surdaster; assembly: GCF_004785775.1. NCBI lineage: Eukaryota > Metazoa > Chordata > Mammalia > Rodentia > Muridae > Grammomys > Grammomys surdaster. The sequence continues at coordinate 2,588,432 of NW_021605140.1, read as the reverse complement.
ACTTTCAACCATACCGTTCCCACAGCGCTTCACCAGAAAGCCTGCCCCTGGTCTTGGATGATTGTACAAACAAGATCCTTGGCTTAAAGTGGTATTTATAAAATCACTATAGCTGCAATTGGTGAATCTCTCTGCTGGCACTCTGAAAGTACTCATGACGCAACCCCTTTCCCCACAAGAGCAGGATTCCTCATCATGCTGCATACCAAAAGTATGGCCTAACTCATGGGCCACCGTGTTGGCAAAAAGAGACCAGGAATCCCCTTGGAAATTTTCAACTCCACAATCAAGAGGAGGACGACATATTCCTGCAACATAGGCTATACCAAGTATGCTTATAAGTGAGCTTCTGATGAAAATATGGACTGCATCATGGTGTACCTGGGAAAGACTGATTTGTTTCCAATGAGAAAAATCTTCTAAGACTTGATGTATGTCTTCCATTGGGAGAATGTTTCCTCGATTCCAAATCTCAATGCCAACCAAAGTCACGTAAGTATCCAGCTGCTTGTACATGGAATCTACCATGTTAACAACAAGAACCACATCTCCTCGCACCTTTGACAAGTTTTGTTGAGAGTTAGTGAAGAAATCATAGTCTACCACTACAGCCAGCTCCAGGAACCATGTGTGAGGCCATAGTTTCACAGAATTCTGCTTCACAGCTGACTTCTCAGCCTCTTCAAGTCCAAAAGGCTGGTATGGTAGTCTCTTCTCTGTTAAGCTACATATCACATGTGGAAATTGTGTCTTGTCATTATTCAATGTATAGACTAAGTGTTCAAATGTGCTAGACTGCTTGATAGGTTCAATTTCATAAGAGAAGCCATTCATTTGTAACACTCCCTGAAGCCCCCCATTGCAGGCACTGAAAGCAACTAAAGACTTAGGGGCTCCCTCTACATAACCATGATAGTAACAGTCACTAGGGACAAAGGGGTAATCACTGAGAAGGGCGTGTTCCTCTGTGTAGGTGAGCACAGGGAAGTGAGTAGAAAGCAACAGCTTCTTGACTCGCATGTGGAGAACATGCCTGCGACCTCCCAGTACAAGGCTGTAGGAGAGCCACTCTGAATTCTTTGCACCCCTGGCCATGCTGGTCACCTTTAGAGGGATGACCACTTCTGGAGAACTGAGGTATTGAGTGGACCTAGCCTGTGAGAGGTCTATAGGGGATGGAAACACCTTAAGCCAGAGCAGCAAAAGTATGACTCCCATGAGTGCTCTAGCATCTGCACCTAACATTATGAAGCCATCCATCCAGAGCAGAAAAAGACAGGGGATGAGACACTCATCTTCTGGCTCTTTCCCTGGAGCAGGCCAGGGAATAGGGCTGCCATGTTGAGATTGTGTCCTGGCAGAGTTGGAGCATCAGAGTCTCAGTGCTGAAAGTGAAAACAAGAGAGTGCTCGGATAAGGGGAGGAAGTCAAGTGAGAAAATACCAACTGACCAGTCAGGGCAATGGTCTGGGATTTGGTTTCAATGAATGGGATGAAGAGTTCTGGGGTGACGGTAGACAAGATAATATTGACCTTATGTTGGGAACTGTCAAAGTACTAAGATACGTACTTACACAAGTAGCTTAATCCTTATTGGTGGTATGAGGACATCCATAATAAAAGGAGTTAAAGCAAAATTAGGAGTAGAGTGTAACTATATCTTGATTTTTCTAGCATGCTATCAATTTATATTTGGGTGTCTGCACAATTATTGATAGTGTCCCACTGACAGTTAAAACTGGAGACATGAAAAATAATCATAACAATCTGTATATACATTTGTAGTAGTCTTAGGATTTACATGGATTGTTCTTTATTTGCTGTCTCCTTGATGAATTCCCTTTAGAGGAATGAATATATATGAATATATATGTATATATATATGTATATTTATGTGTATATGTGTATACAGCACACACACACACACACACACACACACACACACATATATCACATATATAAAACATTGCATGGTCCTTACCTACAGGGTTTATAACTTTCATACCTAGTATATTTCTATGGACCATGGAATAATAGGGGGATCCACCACAGATGTGGTGAAATACCTAAAATTATAAATGAATGTTACTTAAAATGAATTAAACTTTAATAATAATTTCAGAAAAGGGAAAATTTATGAAACTCCTCTAAGGTTATGGCAGAAACATGTTCTCATCAGTTCCTGTAGAAAACAGTGATGTCAAAAGAGAATGTCTTCAGAAGGAAAATGGGAAAATATGCAATTTAAAGCCCCAAGCACTGACTACGTGGTATCTTAGGACTGCTGTGAAAGATTTTCCATTTTTTCAAAAACATCTGCTTGTGAAAATGAAAAACTTCTGCATCTGATACACAGTCTCACTGACACCCATTTCTTATTCATTTTTTAAAAAGGAATTAAATATTTAGAGAATATAAAGCACAGAATGAGGTGCCAGATGTTAGGGAAAACCAAAATATAGAAATTAATATATATTATCAATTTAGTAACAAAATTCATATTAAGAACATAAATAAGCTTTTTTGAGGTCTCAAGGATTGTATGCAGGGTTTGATCTTCGACAAAGTTCTTTTTTCTTCTTATTGTGAGAAAGATGAGAGCTGGTACAAGAATTGGTTTTCAGCCTCTCCATGGTTGTCAACCCTACTTCCTCCCATCTTGGGACCATTATTTGGGTGATTTTTGCTTATTTCTGCTGGTCCCTGGTTCTCAAATAGGCTGACTAACTGTGAAACAACAGATAAATAATTTGGTAGCAAAACCTATTCAGATACATTATCATAAGTTAGCTACGGAGGACCACGAGACTCAAGATGAGGTTGTTACTTTATCCAGGGTGTTCCCAAAACCCATCTCCACCCAACCTAAAAGGGGGAACTTCTGCCCCTAGACCAAGCAGAGAGGGGCCACCCAGAACCCCCTCTGACAGGCAATCTGAATTCTTGCTTAGGCTGCGAGGCTAAGCACTGCAAGGGAATATCAATAAAAGTTAAAAATATTTCTCTGGGTTCCCTGAGGAACAAGCCTGACTGCATAGGGTTTGATGTCAAAAGTATCCCCTCTCCAGGAAAAAGACATCGGTACAGGTATGGCCCTCATGCCTCACTGGACAACGACAAGGGGACCGGAGCCATTACAAGGTCCCCTTCAAATACTGGAGGTCAGGCCTCTATCCCTGCCTTCACAAGATTAGAATTGCCACAGCCCTTCTATACTTAGAGAAGGGAGGAGATGTCAGGGACATCCCTGCTTACACATTGGAGGCCTAAAATCAGCCATAGGCCTAAAATCAGCAATAGGCCTGTCGTACATGTATACTAACACCAAGTCTTGGGTCTCTGTGGGAAATCATTGAAACAGATGGCTATAAGCTATTGTAAACAGGCAGTGACTTTGCCTGCTGAACCATCTCACCAGCCGTCTCCTCTCAATTCAAGAAGCAGCCCTTTATCTTCTGTTCCATATTGTATTTCTGACATACCTGGGGGCTAGATCTACCAATTTTAATTACTTCTACTGTATCTTCATCTTCTATGTTGCCTGCTCTTTAATCGGCAGTTAGGATAATCAATCAATTCACCTAGATTTGCTCAGAACTAACCTGGTTTTAAACCCTAGAGTCCTCCATTCCAGATATCCCCTTAGTTCAAACTACAATCATCCCACCCTCTACCTCCTATCTGTGCTTGAGCCACTCACATATTTAATAGGAAAGAAAAGCAAAAAGAATTTTCACATTACTCAACAGTTCTAGATAAGAACTTACACAGTGAGTCAAACTGGATGAATGGCATAGCATCAGAAAGCAGTCGTGGCCCCTTTTGTCAGATGGTTTGCATGATCCTTATCAGTAAACAGAAGTTTGCAGTTGTAGCCATAGAGAATAAAGAAATCAAGCCCCTCCCTTAACCCCTTTGTTGAGCTCATGGCTAAATTCTAGATTTAGCTGCTTAGCAACAAGGATCTTTCACTTCTATATAAACATCAACTCTAGGGATTTGGCTCAATCTAACAAGCCCAATGTTCTGGGTTTGGTCTACAGTGTCAACGACAAATAAACATAAAATTATTTTAAAAGTCAAAATTATAAAAAGTACTCAACTCAAGACTATCTTCTTCTGGCCTGTTTCTATACAACTTTGTTTCAGAACTCAGTGTGACTGAAGCTGGGCCACCCTCCCACTCACAGCTTTTGTCTCTCTTAGACTTGTTTTGAGAAAAAAAAAAAACATATTCAAAATAAGTAGTCAAGAAATGTTGGTAGAATGTTTGGAATGTGAATGGGAGTTTTTAACCTACACTGAATAGACAGATATATGTGGAGATGTGCATAAAGTGTCTCATACATGTATGTATGTGTCATGTAGGTCACCTGTCAGCTGAGGCCTAAAAGCAGTGACACCCCAATAGCAATTATCACAATTTCCAAATGTTATTTTTGAAATGGAATATATATACTTAGAGAGATGGCTGTTCTCAAGGTCGGGATAAATCAAAATAAACATCTTACTGTGCTAAACAGCAAAGAATGAGAGTGCAGAAAAAAAATCCCAGGGATCACCTGCCAGTGGCTAACCTGACAACTTCAGCAGCAATATAAATACGGGCTCCAAGAGCTCCCCAGTGATACAGATGATGCAAAGAGGTGAAGAGGCTACTTATAGCAAAAAGCCAACTGACAAAGAACAATAGAATTACAAAATCATTTAGGTACTATCCTAGCAACACAGGTAAGAACTAGCATTTGAGGTTAACTGGTGTCTACATGTTTATGGAGTATCAAGAATTATTTGTAAAATCTCCCGGTATAACTTAAAAGGACTAGAAAGATGGCTCTGTGGATGAGAGCACTTGCTTAGCAAGCATGAAGGCCTGAGTTTAAAGGCCGAGCATGCACTTAAGTCAGGTATGACTGGACATTCATGTATGCCTGTAACATCAGCATTGTGTGTGTGTGGGGGGGGGGGGGGGGGGGAAGGCTAGTTCCTGGATCTGGGGGAGGGGGTCAGCCAGTTTAGCCAAAACAGCCAGCACAAGATCTTATCTCAAGGGAATGACAAAGAGCGATAGCGACAGAAAAGACCACATGTGTGCACTTATGTACATAAATGCACACGGCAGCATCCCACACAGTACTTCCCATTTTGTGTGCACT
>NW_021605140.1:2535198-2583266 GCF_004785775.1 Grammomys surdaster | reverse complement strand
CCACTGGAGAAAAACAGTGGACAATATGGAGTAAGAGCCCCGAGGATGCGGAGGCTGTAGTGACGCAACCCTATGGACCATGCACGTGGCATCATACACAAACACAGTCAATAGAGCCCTGTCTAAAATATAGCAAGTGGGAAAACTCCAAAATAACTCAGGACATAGTTAAGAACCTGAGCTGCAGATCTAAGGAATTACCTTCCACAAACTCACAAACACTGACAAGTGCTCACAATAGACTAACGTGACAAGAATCTATAGGATGATAATGATATCAACAAGTGAGTTTTCCTTTCCTTTTCAATTATTCAATAAATGCATTATTGTAATACAGAGGAATAGCCAAATAGTACAATACATGCTTAGTTATTCCATTAACATTTCTCAGAGACAAAAAAAAGTCATAGTGAGTAATATATACAAATAACTTTATTGTTTTAAAGATATATACTGGCATATCTGTGGGTTAGGTGCACTGCCCAAGTCCAGTAGAGGAAAGATTACAAAAGATATTTAAGAAATATTCACATAGAAAGCATGGCAGGGAGAATGTCCTTTTGTAAAGAACAAGTGCATTCCATACAAATGAGAGGGCTGCGATAGTGTTTCCAGGCTCAAGAGCCCTCACGGTGCTGAGGTATAGTGACTGACTGGGAGCCGGTCAGCTTCTTTCCTGTCCAACATTCACTGAAGTCTCATTCGTTTCTCAGGGGGACCTTTAGTGCTCACAGTCTGCTGAACGTTCTTTGCGCTCTCCTTCTCCTCAGATTTTACAGGTTCTGGCAGGGGCTCTGCCTCTTTCTTTGCCTGATCCACTAGATGTCAAAAACAGGTATTTTGTCAAGACAAGTGAAGGTAGAAGAAAGACATAAATTTAAACAGTGGTTAACATTAATGGTTTACTCTTTTAAATTCATTTTTAATTACTTATGAAGTTGAATATTTAGTTGTTTCCCCAGGCAAACATATTTTAAAATTCATTTACAAACCTAAAAAAAAATTAAGGAAATTTATAATGCTAGGCAAACACGTTTGTACTAAAATGAAACATGTATGAACAAGTCACAAAAAAAAATGGCAACATCACAGACAGCTCAACACCTGTTCACACTGGTGAAACCTAACATCATGTCACTTTGGCTTCTTTGTTCTTTCTAGTCTCTCTAACCAGACTCTACCTCCAAATGTTAGTATCACTACCACAAAACCACTACCTGCTTGCAATTCAACACAAGTCAAAAGTTAGGAGTGACAAACTATACTGAGACAGCTTAAAAGGATAAAATGGCCGCAGCTCATCTCCCACGCCGTTGCTGTTAGAACATTAAACAGACTGCTTGATCTTATTTTAAGTTTAATAAGAACAGCAGATGAACCATACCTGGGACGGGCTTTTCTCCAGACTTTTGCTAGGATTTGAAAAACAGGAAATGGGGAGAGAAGAGGGAAAAGTCAAGTTAATAAAGTTTCTTCTGGGCTTTATAGTCTTAAGTGGCACACTTACGTAACTGCATTATAAATGACAACTACCATTCAAGTACCATAAAAGTAAGCTTCTCATTTTCTACTTCTTACCCTTCATTTCAGAAAGAGCCACAAAAACGCTGTTTATCTAAAAAGCTGTGTTACCCCCCTATACACACAGGTGACAATAAGGAAGAATCTAATGTGAATCACATAGAACCAATGAGAAGAAGTAACAGAGTGTCCAAACCTTCTGATGCTTACCTGCTTAGAGGATATGAACTATAAGGAAGGAGAATGACCCCAGGAGTGGTTTAACCATAGCACTTAGAGGGAGAGGCAGGTGGGCCTCTGTGACTGTTGAGGCCAGCCTGGTCCACAGAGCAAGTTCCATGGATAAACACTTTAGTTTTAAGTATAGCAGGAATGGGAACTAAGAAAGAAAACTATTTTTCTCCTAAAGACTTATTTTTATCTGTATGGGTATTTGCCTGCATGTATGGCTGTGTACCATGTACATGCCTGGTGCCCATGGAAACCAAAAGAAGTCAAATTCCTTAGAATAGAGTTACAGATGGCTGTGAGCTGTTAAGTGGGTGCTGGAAACAAAACCCAGATCCTCTAAAAAGCAGCAAGTGCTCTTACTTGCTGAGCCACCTCTTCAGTCCGGCTGGTTCAGTGGGTTAAGGTTAAGATCGTGTACTGCTCTTTCACAAGACCTGAATTTGTTCTGGACACGCACACTGGGCAGCTTACAACTACCTAGAACACTAGCTCCAGGATCAGACACCCTCTTTTGGCCCCTGAGAGCACTACACTCACATGCACAAACATATACACAGAAACACCATAAACAAATAAATAATTTTAAAAAAATGATCATAAGAGGTATATAATATTAAAAAATGAAACTTCAGGGGCCTGGGAGATAGATCAGCAGATAAAGGCACTTGCCACCAAAGCATGACTACTACCTATTTCCACCTACCTGAGTTTGATTCCCAGAGTTGAAACACACACACACACACACACACACACACACACACACACACACACACACTTTTCAAAATGAAACTGCAAAAAAAAGATTGCTGGGGACACTGGAAGCCAGGAGCAGTGTCAAGCCCTCTACTATACAGCAGGGCTGTACAGTCTTTGTTTTTATGACAGACATTCTTATTTTTCAATCCTAATACTCATTTAAATGTTCCAAAACACCCTCTTCTCCCTTGAGCCTCACAGTCAACTCTTACTCTCAACAGTGGTAGTCTGCATGCTAAGATGAGACACACTGACAAAACAGGAGACTAATGCCATATCTACTACACTTTCCAACCTACCTTGGCAGACTTGTATAAACACACATACAAGTATCCATGCATATCTGTTATCTCAGAAGAAAAGGTAATCTCTTTATCCTCATGTTACAAGTCTCATTTTTTTTAAACTTCATATATTTTTATGTGTATAGTGTTTTGTTGGCATGTATGTTTGTTACAACATGCATGCATGCTGCTCAACAAAGCCAGCAGAGGGCCTTACATGCCCTGGAACTAGAGTTACAGATGGTTCTGAGCCACAGGGTGGGTGCCAGGGACTGAACCCAGGTCCTCTGTAAGAGCAGCCAGTGGCTCTTAAGCACCAAGCCACCTCTCTCCCCACTGTCATGTGTTTCTAAATGTCTTTCTGAACACAGGTGCTTCCCTTAAGCCTTCTTACCCATCCGCTTTATAAAAGACCACACATTTCTCTGGAGTCACCCGCTCCACATTTATACTGTCAATTATGAACTCTAACTGCAGATACTGTGAACATTTACACGTAACCAGACCAAACAGGACTGCTTACTGTTCACTGTGTAGAGAAAGTTAACCATGGTAGGCCTGACACTGCCCTCCTCCGGAAGGCTTCTGGCAGTTGTGGTGGTGAGGAGCTGTGACCCCAGATACTCAGAAGGCGAGGAAGGAGCAGCACATGTTCATAGCCTACTTGTGCTACAGAGAAAGTTCAAGGCCAGCTCAGACAACTTAGTGAGACCCTGTCACACACACACACAAAAAAGGGCCAGTAAACTGGCTCAGTGTGTCGCCAAGTGAAAAGCACCTACCACCACACTTAACCTGCTCTTCACCCCAAGGACCCACAGGAGGGAGAAATTCAACTTGTTGCCCTTTACCCATAAGTTACCCTATAACATCCGTATGTCCTCTCTCCAGAGAATCACCTTACCAGTAAGTTACAATAAGTTAATGTTAATATATTTTTTTAGGGAAAGATAAGGGGGTTGTTGAAGATATAGCTCCTCCTCCAAAGCCATGAGTTTAACCCCCAACATTGAAAAAAAAATTAAAAAAAAAAAAAAGGCCTATTTCCAAGGTTGGCCCTTGGCTGGAATATACAAACTTGAATTGTGGGCGTTCCCACCATTCTGTACCTGATAACACTGGTTCACTGTCTCTATGCTACACAAATAACATGGCTTATGCCAAAGATCAGCTTTCCTTCAGAGACTGTGGGCCTTTGTATGTGAGAGAGGCATCAATATATGATGAACTAAAAATGTAGTTCTGAGTTTCTAATAAATTTCCAAGGCAGAAATATGCATCTATTGCTGCATTTTTATTGTTGAGTTAAAAATGCATCCTCTATACCCTGTATAAGAAAGGGAAAAGGACAAGGAAAGCTATACCATATACAAACCATAGACCCCTCCAGACTGTATTGCTCTAGTGTGTCTTTTTTCCCATAGAATCGAACTATATACTCTCCCCCCCTTTTTTTTAATGCACAGGGACATTTTGCCTGGATGTACACTTGTATACTACATGCATACCTGGTGCCTACAGAGGCCAAAAGAGGGCACTGGAGTCCCTGGAACTAGAGTTACAAACAGCTGTGAGCTGCCGTGAGGGTGCTAGGAACCCAACCTGGGTACTCTGTGAGAACAGCCGTAACTACTGAGTTGTCTCTCCAGCCCTTGGCTATATGCTCTGACTACATTGCACAGTAATAAGTCTCTACTGAGTAAAGCTACATACAAATCTTTGTAACAAATTACCAAATAATGAGGGTGGTTACAGACACCCACATCACAGCTGCTTATCATGAACATGTCAAGACTTAAATATATCTACAGTAGTTTGGAGGAGCAATTATTTAATAGAAGAGGAAACATATAGTACATTGAGAGGAATGAAAATTTTAAGATTTTTGTACTGCTAGTTCTGAACCACCACTTGAATGGACACCTTAAGCACCAGCACAAACTGACTTGTCTTTCCCAGTGGATACTGCTGACCAACCAGCAGAATGTGGTGTGAGATATGCAAACACAACAGGAATGCCTTTAGTCAAACTGAATCAAATAGTCCAAGGTAAACCTGACTGGAGTCACATCCTATGGTACCCCAGCAGTTTACAGATTAAAAACCAAAACCACTCAAAAGAACTTCATCATAAAGACATAACTCCCCATTCTCACTATCTGTGTAACATCCAGCAGTAACAAGAAGTAAAACATGGAAAAGAAGCTTCAACGATGCAAGAAGACTTCTCAAATATTCTCTTGTGCATCACTAGAAAAGAAACATACTTAGACATCAGAAGCCCAACTGTTCAATACCCTGAGCTCCAAAGCATTTGCTTCTCTAAACCTGAGAAGGAAAAATCCTGGCAGCTCCAGAGAAGTCATCTTTTCCTGCATCTATTACAGAGCTATATGTAATCTCTTCACTAGTTAGCTTTTGGCCCTTGGATGGCTAAAGACCAACACTGGGCTTAAAAAACAAACAAACAAACAAACAAACAAACAGTGATTTACATGTGTTTGTTGCTACCTTTTAAAGAAAACCCTCATGAAATGATATAAAGGGTATGGTCTGCCTGCTCACACAACAGGGAGGTAGACCATAAAAAAGATGAGCACTGGCGTCATGGGTTCTGCTTTAAATGATTCCCTCTACTTGTTTGTATCTTTTTAATTGCCATAACTTTCTAGAAGGTAAAGCTTTTTTTAAATTACGAGTTTAGGCTGTCTTTAAGCTTCTACAGTGTCTAGCCCCTCTCACTAGATGGCTCAGCAGCTCTGAGCTTTGGCTATAATTAAAAGGACCTGGGTTTGATTCCCAGCACCCACATAGTGACTTATAGCAGTCTGTTCCAAGATATCCAACACCCTCTTTGTCCTGCAAGGGCATCATGCATACAATGTGGTACAAAGACATATAAGCAGATAAAACCATACATACTAAATAATTCATTTTTTAAAAAAACCTTCAGGCGTATCTATAGAAAGAAACCTTATAATTAATATTTTTAAAATTACCTTACTTTTTTGGTATACTTTTTTTCTTTTTAATTTTATGTGTATATTTTGTTTGCATGTATGTCTGTGCACCACATGCATGTATGACACTTGCAGAGGCCAGAAGAGGATATTGAATATTTGTGAGCTACGACGTGGGTGCTAGGAATCAATCCCAGGTTCTCTGTGTGCTTAACTGTTGAGTCATTTTTCTAGCCCTAATTTTTTGTTTTGTTTTTGTTTAAAGATTTACTTTTATTTATGTATATATGTACATGTTCAAATGCCACACATGTGGATATCCATGGAAGACAGATGATACTATCTGAACCCCTGGAACTGGAGTTGTAGGCAATTATGAGCTGCCTAATGAGTGCTGGGAACCAAACTTGGGTCCTCTGAAAGAACAGCAATGACTCTTTAACAACTGAGCATCTCTCCAGCTCCTGGTGCAAATTTTAACTATGCTAAATTTAACTATGTTAAATCGACTATGTACTGCACACTTACATCACAACTCAACCTGAATGAGCTGTCTGCCATGCTCAAGAGTCACATCTGTCCAGTGGTTAATGCACTGGACAGCACAGAGCTAGATGCTCTTCTTTCAGGCTACACAGCAGAGATGGTATACTCACCAAATGAATGACCAACCTCATCTTTAAACAGCTCAGAGCAGTTTCCAAGCACACAGCTCTAACTCATGCTTCCCCGTGCTCACCTTCAAGAACAGTTGGTGACATTTCTCTAAGCTGGCTTCCTGATGCTATGTTCCAACCTGTGTCACACGCTCCCTTCAGTACCACATAACCATTATAGCAACATCCCTCGCTATTTTACAGTCAAACAGGGAAAAAGCCTGTTCTAATGTAATTTTATGGTGTTTAAAAAAAAAAAAAAACCCAATTAGCTTAAAACTACTTTAAAAATCCTCAAATCCCTCCTAACAACAATAAACATGCCTGTGAGGTACACATCTCTGTACAGGGTCAGAATAACTGACACTAACCACGACACTAATGTGGCCACATGCTCCATCTCTCACCTGATTTACTTTGAAAGCATATGTTGGCAGAGTGGCAGGCAGGTCTGCTGCTGCTGTTGACTACCACTAAATCACGAGGTGCCATTACAAATCCTTATCACTGTTACAAGAGTCCACTATGTCTAACTCTGCTTCCTTTCTAACCATGCCACGCCCTCTACTTCTTCCTATTGCTTCCGTTACAGTCTTTAACCCATCAACCATTTAAGAAGCCACAGACCTTATGTATCAGGCTTGGAATGCAGCAGCAGAGTAGAAAACATGAGCTTCATAGTCTAGGTTGTTATAACCTATCATGCTCTCAGCAAACTTATTGTGAGAATATTATCTACATACAGACCTCAATGTTCACACAGATCCAATAAGGGACATTGAACAATGCAGAATCTATTTCCTTTACTCATTACCTCCTAAGTCTTTAAGAACCTCTCTTCTCATTCAGAAGTAAATTTTTAGCTAATAAGGAAAAGCAGTATTTTATAATCACACCCAAAAGACTTTCCAATTAAAAACATGTTAGAAAAATGTCAAATCAAAATTCACAACACATTCTTGTTACCTGAACAAATCTGGGTGGAAATTTCTGTCTGAGGTCTATGAGTAAAGCATCCACACGCTGTCTTTGAAAAATAGAGCTTGGTTCTTCTTTCCTTTTGGCTTTAGGTTTGACTTTATCTATTAAAATATAAAATCCAAATCAACATCCTGAACATACTCAAACCATTATTTTTAATAATATCTTTACTAGGACAAGTCTTCAAATGAAATAGTAAATACATAAAAGCAGTTCCTAGCTCCCCTTTGCAAACATTTCAGAAGCCGATAGCTCAATTTCAGTGCATAGCCCTGACAGACAAACAGTTCTTTGACTAACGTTCCTCATAGTTACCTACATCAATCCGTACCATTCATGTGAAATTACTTTTGAGTGTTTTAAGTACAATTCAGTGGTCCTTCTCCACAGAATCTACTAAGGACACATAGAAAGACAGGTTTTGCAAACTAGTTACTATGCTCAATTGTAAAGACAGTAATTAAACCAGGCAAGAGAATCAGGAGTTCAAGATCATCCTTGGCCATACAGCAAGATCAGATTAACCTGCCTGGATCACACAAAATCTGTTTCAAAAGTCTGCAATTAGCCAGGAATAGTGATGCATTTCTCTGTTAATCTTAGCACTTGGGAGGATGAGGGTAGGAGAATTGTAGGATAAAGGCCAGCCTAAGCTCCACTGGAGAAATTTTCTAAAACACATTGATTTACTCACTCACTCTCCCTGAGAAAAAAAGCTAATCACTGCATCAAGGGGAAAAATTACAAAACAAGATCATGAAGGCAAAATTAGAAAAGAATATAAAGAAGTTCTGAAGTCAGTCACATATGTGATTTGCTCTAGGCAGGGGGATAGACATCATAAGGTGGGGACAACTGCCTCTAGGTCAATGTCACTCCACTAAGACCCACTTTCCCACATTAAACATTACTGCCTGCACCCAATATTAAGAATCAAAATAACCATATCTGAAAGGCCACTGAATGGCTGTGAATCCTGCATAAACGGCATCTTTCCCACACTTCATTATTCTCAATAAAGACAATACGCGGATACAGACAAATTTCTGGAGATAGGTTTTTGGTAAAACACAGTAAAAGAACAGCCATAGATTACCAGCCATGGAAACTAAAGGTTCCAGTATCATGACAGGTGGTAATATCAAAGAATCATAAAGTGAAAAGGTACAGTGGACAAAGATACTGGTTATGCAAGCCTGGAGACCTGAGTTTAATCTCCAGAACACACATTTAAGGTGGATATAAAAACCAACTGTGGAGTTGTCCTCTGACATTCACAAATGTGCTAAGGCACACACACACACACACACACACACACACACACACACACACAGGGTGGGGGGAGAAAGCCAGTAAACAACCTCATTAACTAGGGATATAACTTGGGAGTAAAGTGCTTACCTAGTAAAGTCCTGGGTTTAATCTTTAACACAACAGGAGGGGGGAAAAGGAAGGAGAAAAAAGAGGTGGGGGGGGAGGAAGGAAGGGGACACAGCTTGGCCATCTGAAGAAAGGCAACCAAGAATAGTATCTCATCTCCCTGTCTTTGAAAACTAGAGGGTTGAAGGGTTCCAAAATCTAAGACAACTCAAGAAATAAAAAAAAAAAAAATGCCCGTGCTCTTTCATCACCAATGTTTCTCCTCTTTGCATTCTAAATAATTTAAACCTTAAATCTTCTTTACAAAGCTTGTGAACATGATAGCCCACGAACAAAATAACAACTGTTCTGATGTTACTATTCCTGCACCTAGGACATGAACACAAGGGCAGCAATGTCCTCATCTTCTGAAAAATTAACATCACAAGCCCTTGAACTTCACCCTCAGAGTACCAAACTGTTTTGGGAGGGCCGGGCACTCCACTTACCTTGCTCTTCATGGTCTTTAAAGTGCCACCAATACCCTTTGGAAGGATGGTATCGACAGTACGACATAGCTTCATCAAAAGCCGACTGAATACCATGCACTGCAGTAAGCTTGTAAAACAAAACAAACCCAACACATTCTAAATCTCTCACGAGGTCAACGAAAGTGTCCTAAGTAAATAGAAAATATTACCTATGCAAAGACAGTAATTTCCTATTTTCAGAATCAAGATTACCCTTTGACAGGAGTCACAGTCACCCTTCAGTATCCACAAGGATTAGTTCCATATTCACATGCCTTATATAAAATATCAGCATTTCCGTATAACCTACAAGTTCTATGTATTTTTAAATCATCTCTAGATTACTTATAAGGCATAACATGATATAATATAAATACTATATACACAGTTGCTACAATGTATTGTTTAGGGACCAATAAAATGGACAACAAAATGTGGCAGAAATTTTTCCTGCCCATAGTATTTGCAGTGGAGCTCGGTGACTGGGCAGTAGAAGAGGTAGGTGGAGCTGGGAGTTGGAAAGAGAAAGGAGAGGAGGAGACGGAGAAAGAGGAGGAGATGTTCATGTCTCTAGGTAGTTATTCATGTCAAAAGGTTAGATATTGAGTAACAATTCTAATTGTGTGGGCATCTCGTGTATTGAGTATTTGCTGATATATAAATCCATTGGATAATCTTTAAGCATTAAGAGTCTCATTTCTAACGGGTACTAGAATTGTTGTATCTATTGCATGCGGGTGGCGGTTATTCCCTGGGTTTTGAAGCATGGACTCCACAAAGCTGGTCACTGGAGGCAGCCCGTCACGCTAACATCTCGTGGATTCCAGGGTTGGTGCTCCTGGCTAGCCAGTGTCTCAGTTAAGAGAGAGAACATGGCGGCCTGGGAGCTAGCAGGAGCCACTTTCCGCAACAACAAAATAGTACAGGTGTAACAGATGCAGTTCTTTTTCCAAGTGTTTTATTCACGTTACTAATGCAGACTGTAGCTCTTCAAGCAGATTCAATATATTAGCACTGACTTGATCCACAGAAACAGTGTTCAAAACCCTCCAACAGTCAGCATTTTATACCAGGTAACACAAAGTGGAAGACCTTCTACTTGATTCTCAGAGCAGGGTACCTCAATTAGAAGTCTGCTTTAATGTTCAAAGAATGTGAAAAAAGCTAAGTGTGCTGGCATGCATTTGCAGTCTCAGCACTTGGAAGATGGAAGCAGGAGGATCAGGGGTTCAAGGCCAGCTTCAGATGCATGGTGAGTCCAAGGCTACTCTGTCAAGGACAGAAGGGAGGGAGGGAAGGCAGGCAGGCAGGTGGGTGAAGACACATACCACTCTGGAGTTTATAACTGATCCCAAGTCTGGTGCCTGATAGATGACTCCAGCAATGATATAGTAATCAGCCAGTGGAATAACTAAAGCAGCAAGAAAAAAATGCTTATGAACACACCTTGAAAACAAACTGCTAAATAGATGATTTTTCAAAAACTAAACAACTAAACTTTGACATCTCCCTAAATTGAACTTCAAGGGAAGGCCTGGCAATTTCTCTCTTTATAAGTAAGCAATATATGAAAACTGTTCGTTTATTATCTTACCTAGAGTTAACACTTGAGTACTTAACGCTTGACTACTTCTATGTCATTCCATCTATACAACCTGAAGAGTTCATCAACTCTTAACCACATGCAAGTGCTTCACAAACCACAGGCCCATCTCTATCAAATTTAATCAGGTCAATATGCATCTTACTCTTGTTGAGATGAGGTTCTTACTAGGTACATGTATAGATACACATGGCACACGTCAATACTCGGTGTATGCTGTGTATTGCTGTCAGTCAACTAGAGTTGCACTATTTAGTGCACTATACTTGCCTCTGAGTCCCAGGACTGAGCCCGATGACATCGCATGCCATTTCTATATCCTGAATGTTTCCAAGTGACCTCGCTTATCATCTAAGGTTCTCTTTCTCTCTGTACAGACTCTAAACCTCTCATTATGAAACAAGATTTAGATTCTGAACTGTAACTTCTTTGGCAAGTGATTCTCTGATACTGAACGAGGCTAAAAGATGTCCCCAAGCATCTTGATGTAGAACATCTACCTGGGAGAAGTCTCTTGCCAATACTACCAACTTTTCTACTTTGAATCATCTCTTCAGTGAGACTGCAAATTCCTGGCTTGATCTCAAGGTGTTTTCAAGAGCCAGTGTTCACTAAAATGTATGCTGTAGCTCTCTCACTCAAAACCAGAGCTGGATTCATTTACTCCTCACTGTTGTTTCTTTCTTCACTTTTAAAAAAATATTATTTATGTACTATTATTTATACCAGTACACAATAGCTGATTTCAGACACACACCAAAAGCGTGTATCAGATTCCCATTATGGATGGTTGTGAGCCACCATGTGGTTGCTGGGAACTGAACACAGAACCTTTGGAAGAGCAGTCAGTGCTCTTAACTGCTGAGCCATCTCTCCAGGCCTCAGTGTTGTTTCTTAAGTAAATATTTATTTGGTAATAGACCCAGGTATAATTTTTGATTTAATGTGCCATTTGAAGATACTCAGTTTATCCTCTATGAATTTAATAAAACTATATAGGTCATGTATTTTATAAAGTATCAACTCAGAGACTGAGGGGAAATGAAAGGTTCTCAAGAGACTCAAGGTCCAAGGACTCCACAACTGCTCTAGTGCTACAAGAGTGTTCGATATGCTTCTTAAGTGTAGCTATACCTGCCTGCCCAGCCAAAACGTAAAATATGAATATAACAGATGCCTGGTTTGCTACTGGTAGTTTGAAATTGTAGTGGGCAGAAAATGCCATGCCTATGTGACCAGTGGGGGGTAGGGGGAAGCCCCAGGCTCATAGTTTCAAATGACTTTCTGGAGAGAAATAAGTAATAAATGAATAAGAGTGTGTGTGTGTGCAGTTCTGTCCTATGCTGAACAGAAAGCATACTAGGTATGGATTCTCAGCTGTAGATTCCTACAATGTCTTTCTGTATCATTGTCTAGCTATGTATCCTTACAGGGCAGCCATAATCAATTCTGGCCATGAGTACAGTAGATGCTGAGCCTGATGAGTATACCCCTAACAAGTATTAGACATGTACGTAGTCTGCAGGACCTACAGAAACAGAACTCAATGACAATCAAAAACAAAAAGAAACAAAAACCATATATAACATATAAGTGAGTTGCAGAATGGTATACCAAAATAAATCCCTTATTTAAAAACAAAATAAAGCACACAGGTCAGAAAGTAATAAATTATGGTTTTCTGTAAATTTTACCTTGAGCAGGAGACTGCCGCTGTTGCTTTCGAATGATGAAGAGAATGGGCTCTTGAGCATGTAAAAGGATGTATTCAATTCCAACCATCTGACTGAAAGACACACACACAGATCTCGAATGACTCCAAACTCTCTGTAGGACACTTAAGTTACCAGATAAATTATAACAGCATTGTAGAAGGGCAGCTAAAATTGCTTATGATCAATGTTTAAAGTTGGCTATTGAATAAAAATACCTATTATCCTATACAGGTGGTATGCAGATTAAAATGTGGCTTTTAAACAATATAAAAACGTATAAATTTAAATTTAGTTTCAGTAAGATTATATTTAAAACCACAGTAAGTTATCTTTAACGGCTACACTTACCTCATAGTAAAAGCAATTTAAAATACAGGAACTAAACTTTATAAATCCTACCCCATCCCCAATATTTATATGAGTTATTACATAAACTTGTACAAATGGAACAAGTCTTTATTTAGCATCCTATGTCTAAAGGATCCTGTTTCATGTCTGGATAAAATTTTTTTTCATTTGTCAAATAAGGGCTTACAATAAACCAGACTATATTAAATAATATTAGATTTTAAAAGAGAATAATCATAGTTATCTGACTGAAAAACAGTCCCAATGATAAACTCACTTAGTGAGCAGCAGCTTCAGTCCTACCTCAGACAGACATGAAAAAGTTTAAGTTACAAATGTATGTCAAATTTGTACAAACCCAAACAAAATGTGTTTTATTATTTTAAATTATATGTTTATATATGTACTATATTTTATATATACACACACATAAGTGTGTGTATGTTCGTGGTCAGAGGACAACCTTTTTTTTGTTTTGTTTTGTTTTTTGTTTTTTCGAGACAGGGTTTCTGTGCAGTCCTGGCTGTCCTGGAACTCACTCTGTAGACCAGGCTAGCCCCGAACTCAGAAATCCGCCTGCCTCTGCCTCCCAAGTGCTGGGATTAAAGGCCTGCACCACCACCGCCTGGCCAGAGGACAATCTTTTGTTGTTGTTGTTTTTAAAGATTTATTTATTTACTATGGTACAGTGTTTGCTTACATGTATTCCTATATACCAGAAGAAGACACTAGATCTCATAGATGGTTGTAAGCTATGGATGGTTGTAAGGATGTGGTTGCTGGGAATTGAACTCAGGACCTCTAGGAGAGCAGATGGTGTTCTTAACCACTGAGCCATCTCTCCAGTCTTATTGTTTATTTTTCAGACTGCAATTTAATGAAAACACTTCTCCCTTCCCTTTCCTCTCTCTAAGCCTCCCAACTACACCTCCCCACTCTCCTTCAAATTCGCAGCCTTTTTTCATCATTACGTACATATATGTACTTCTATGTATACATATTATATACTTAAGTATATGTATTATATGTATATGATATACTTATATATAATACACATTATAACCTTATGTATGTTTTATATATAAATGAAAATATAGATATTATATGTAATATCCTAAATATAACCTGTTAAGTCCATGTAATGTCACTTGTATGTGTGTTTCCAGGGCTGACAGTTTGGCACTAGACAACCAATTGGTACTGTTCGCTGGGAGACCTCTCTACACTCCCAGCTTTACTCAGCTACCTATAATTCTTCGTGCAGGGCTGAGGCCACATGTATCCCACCAAGCCCCCGAGAGCACAACTTGTAAGAGCTAATTGTCTCCTCCCACCATCAGATTATAAAGCATGGACACAGGTACTTTCACTTACCTCCCCAGCCTAAAATTTTGTTTTCCTTCCAAAGGTTCTCCCGTGCCTGTTACCAACCACCATGCACAGGCCAAAATGACTACTCATGCAAAATCTGTAAAACAACTTACTTCAAGTGCTCTAACGTCAGCCTCTGCATTTTGACCACTTCATTATTACATGTCCTGTCATAAAAAGGATTGCTTCTTTCTGAAAAGTAATCCAGGACACTACCACTGTTCAAAATTGGGATCCAAGAGCTATCAACCCACGAGATTCCCAGCAGATTATCTATAAGAAAAAAAATAACAGAAATAGAAAAGATAATCTAATTTAACAAATACCTATTATATGCTATGAATTAAAGAATGACTTATTCTGCCCTATGACAGTCTAATAGATGTCAGATATGAAATAGAAACACAGTAAGTAGAAAAGTTAGGGATAAATTAATTATAAAAGCACAAAAGGGGAAACAAAACACTTTAAGGGGGAAATAGAAATTATTTTTCATGGGGTAAGAGGTGGATTTTGCACTATGTTAAAGAAGAAAGGCTCACCATGAAGAAAAAAAGTATAAACTACTACCCAGGAAGATACCCAGCCCTCTCCCCATCCACTCAGAGGAGAAGCAGCAGAGGATGAGGGAAGGATTGGGGGAAGGGGTGATCAGGAGGGGACAGTGAGTGGGATCTAAAATGACTAAGTAAAAAAAAATTAAATAATAATAAAAAAAACCAACCAACTATTTCCTAGCATAGAAAACTCATATACAAAGGTAGGAAAAGGTGGTGGTGGTGCATGCACACCTTCTTTAGTCCCAGCACTAGGAAACAGAGGTAGATGAGTCTCTGAGTTCCAGACTAGCCTGGTCTACAAGTTCCAGGATAGCCAGGGCTAGAGAGAAACCCTGTCTCAAAAAAAAAAAAAAAAAAAAAAAAAATTCTAGAAATCTTGACTTCTTAAGTGTTGAATACTGATTCAAAAAATTTCAAACACAGTCACAACCACCAGTTTGAAGATCCTTCCACTGGTGGGCAGGGACTATTAGGAGGCCTTTTATTACAGATGAAAGGATATTGCTGTATAAGTTAAAGGGCAGATGGTAAAATCCACTTATTACAGCCATAATGTTTCAGATTCATTGTAAAATTAAACCTCAAATTTTAAAAAGACATGGTGGATCCGGAAACAGTGATGAAGATCTACAGGTCGTAGCATACTGGGAGGCTGGGACAGGAGGATCGAAAGATTGAGAACAGCTTGGACTACATGTGATCCTATCTTAAAAGATATGGTAAATTAATTTCCTATAATGAGTTTAATTGAGCACTGGCTATATGATGTTTCATATCAGTGCCTACTAAACACCACTACAGTTAAGTAATCAATATCCTAGGTCTTATATAATACTGGATGAAAAACTTCACCCCTTCTATACAGCCACTTTTACCATTTCTGAAGAAGTCAGATCTAAGTCAAGGCGACAAGCAATTCCGTAAAAAATGAATCAAATGCAAAAAAGTTGTTACATGTAAAAAAAATGTTTAAAACTCATGCTTTGTATGTTGTAAAATAGAAGAAACAAAGTATATTAACAAATACAATACTAACCATTTATATATACGTATACATACATCCATAAATATATATGGATATAGTCACAATATACAAAACCAGGAAATAATGCTTTTAGAAAAAGGCAACTTTTCTAATGAAAAGCAACACAGGGAAACCATAACTATGATTTAAATTCCCTAATCCTACAAACAATTTTTTTTTTAAAGATTTATTTATTTATTATATATGAATACACTGTAGCTGTTTTTAGACACACCAGAAGAGGGCATCAGATCTCATTACAGATGGTTGTGAGCCACCATGTGGTTGCTGGGATTTGAACTCAGGACCTCTGGAAGTGCAGTCAGTGCTCTTAACCACTGAGCCATCTCTCCAGCCCCCTACAAACAATTTTATTACCATAAAATGTGCATTTCTTTTAGCTGCTTTAGGAAACTGACCTTTTCCTTAAAAACATTTTATCTTTCTATCATTACCAGGCATAATCATTTCATGCCCATATCTATTAACTAAGTGTTGGTAGGTAGGTAAGATCTATAATTATACATACAATATTATGTTAAATGCTTGGCACACTGTAACCCAATAACTGTTACAGTAGTAACGGTGGCATTTTCTCTGTTCTAATGGCAAATTTAATATACTTTTATTACTAATTCTCATACCATAACCAGAAACACAGATAATGTGCTCCCATTAAATTGTGAACTTTTATTCATCAGAAATAAGCATAATAATCACTAAATGCTTCCAATTCATGACTGAGGTCAAGGCAAGTATGACTTACTCTATTACTCACAGATATTAACCAATTTAAACAGCTTCATGTATCCAAGAACATTCATCTACAAAAACTGAAATGCAAAGTAAAGTCTGAAAATAATTATTTGCCCCACTTCAAGTAAGTTGTGATCACTTCATAAATAGAATACACCACAAATCAGATTTAACCTCATCACTCACTCTTCCAAGGTACCTCCAATTTCCATCCATTCCAGAACAGTCCTGCTTTTGTTTTTTGTTTGTTTTTAATTCTACCCTTGTCTTCCTACACTATTCTCAGCAGCTGAAATGATCATAATAAATAAACACATAAATTTAAAAACCAGACAGAGCCAGAACATGCCATCCTTGTCCATCAAAACCCTGCAGTGGCTCTCTTGTCTTAGAGGAAATTAACTGTACCCTACCCTACATAGTTCTCGCATTTATTTTCCCAGATCTTCTCACTTCCACATCTCCTGCCTCCAGTTCTGGCTATACCAGCTTCTCTGCCATTCCTCTAAACACCAGACACATTACAATTATGCTAACAAATCTAAGTAATAAGTAATACATTATATACATGTATGAAATTGTCAAGAGGACACTGATGTGGATGTCAGTTAGTGCATGCTGACAGGAGCCTGATATAGCTGTCTCCTTAGAGGTCTGCCAGAGTCTGACATATTCAGAGGCGGATGCTCACAGCTAACCATTGAACTGATCATGGGGTTCCCAATGGAGGAGTTAGAGTGAAGACTGAAGGAGCTGAAAGGGTTTGTGACCCCATGAGGAGAGCAACAATACCAACCAACCAGAGCTCCCAGGGTCTAAACCACCAGCCTGGGAGCACTTAGGTAGGGACCCATGGCTCCAGCTGTGTATGCAAGAGAGGATGGTCCTGTCAGGTATAGGTGGGAGAGGAGATCCTTGTTCCCATGAAGGCTGGACGCCGCGTGTGGGGGAATTTGAGGGTGGGGAGGTGGGAGTTGGCGGGGTACGTGGGGGCACATCCTCATAGAAGCAGGAGGAGGGGGGATGGGGTAGGGGGTTCCTAGGCGGGAGGGAGGGGTATGGGGTAACGGGATAACATCTGAAATGTAAATAAAATATCCAATAAAAAAAAGAAATTGTCAAGAGGAAAAATGAAATACAAACAAAAACAATCAAACATGCTACCCGACCAAGAAGCTATTAAGAGGTTGTGTCTATTTATTTATTTATTCTTACTCAATGAAAATACCTCTACTGTTCAGCCTGCCGAAGGTAACAACTGAATGAATGATAAATGAAAGGTATTATAGACTAAAAAAATAAAACTTGTTAATATGAAGACTTAGTCTTCTGTCCGGGGACCCATAGGGTGGGATCAGTCCTTATTTTAGTCTACTTCTCTCTTCTGAAAAACCATCCCTTCGCCCTGATATAACGCCCATCACTGCGAGAGAAACCCCCAAACTGTTTCTAATATTTCCGCTTCTGCCCTTTAAAAGGGACTCGTCAGAACACGGGAAAGCGCTACAACTTTTCGTTAAAGTAGAGCCTTAGGCTGTCCAGGAGTCACTCTGAAGAACTTGAGAGACCTCACAAAAGAGTGTGACGCTGACTTCGGCAAGCTATGAACCCTCAGTAGACCACAATCTGGTACGGAGAGCATAACATTCATTACCTCGGATATCCACCGCCGCCATAATTCCAAAAGCGCTCTAAGAGCCTTCTTCCGGCGCACAGTAAAGGTAATGACGACCGCGACGGAAGCGGCGGGTGACTACCGTACGGCTAGCGAGGAGGTCAAAAGTATTCACGCGGAGCGCGGCGGCAAGGGAAAAAAAGCTCGGGGTGGAGGGGGTGGGGAGAAGGGAGGCATAAAGTGGGCGGAGCCAGATTGAGGTCCTGTGGTTGGACACCTGCGGAAGGAAAAAGGCATGGCACAGAGTGGCGGCGGAGAGGAGAGGGGATTGGGACCCGCAGGATGAGGCCGAGAGGGACTGGCCCTGTGGCCCTGTGGCCCTGTGGCCCTGTGGCCCTGTGGCCCTGTGGCCCTGTGGCCCTGTGGGGAAAGAAGATAAGGGAGGGCCTCCTCGCGTGAATGCCAAGCTGCAACTGGCAGAGGTTGGAGGTCCAGAGCCAGAACAAAACAAACAGAAAGTAGGCAAAGCGCCAGTGCCGAACAGTGGGGAAATTAATTTTATTTACAAGTAAAGAGGTTAAACAGAGTGCTGCCTCATGCTCATTACTGACACTCTAAAATTCTCTAAACCAAGGCTCTCACTTGTAATCCCATCTCTTGGGAGGCAGAGCCAAGTGCACAACAAATTTGGGGCCAGCCTGGACTACATAGAGAGGTAGTCTTTTAAAGATAATAAAAACACCTCATGAGTGTAAAAACGAGCTGTTAGATTTAGCTCTGTTTTCCACCTTGTCTCAAGCAGAAAATTCAAGAAACTTTGGCTTCCCTATTATTGAGCCAATTAGAAACCTAAACCAGTTAAAAACCTATAGCAGTTTTTGACCAAATTTTGTAAAATAGAAAGTGCTTCTGAGGTGAATTATTAACAAGGTTAAAAAGAGAAAAGGAATTCTCTGAGTAGAGTCTAAACACCTGCAGGCAGGGAATAATTCTGTGGTCTGGGAAAGCCGTAGGAAGCCACAACAGAACCTTCTGCCTCTAGTGTGGCTTTCTAAAAGCATAATGATGGAGATGCCTACAAACAAGATACAGAATCTGAGAGAACCCCAAAACCTGAAGGAAGGAGCCTATAGTCACAAAACTAAGGACTACCAAGACTCCCCAGCATTTAATCATAACCCACAAACAAAGCAGGAGAACCATTAATTTAACTGGGACTTTTTGACTCATAGACCAAATATTTCCACATTTTTAAATCTCAGCATAATAAAAGCACACACACATACACACACACACACACACACACACACACACACACACACATTAGTTTTCAAGACAATTTCCCTGTAATGGGCCTAGCTGTCCTGGAACTTGCTTTGTTTACCAGGCTACCAAGCTGGCTTTGAACTCACAAGGCTGACTTTTGCCTCCCAAGTGCTGGGATTAAAGGTGTGGGCCACCACACCCAGAGAAAGCATATTTCTTCTTCTTCAATTTTTGAACTAGGGTTTTATACCTGAAATGATATGGATAAAATAAGTGTTCATAAGGAAGTGTGCACATGCTGAGCTGCTTTTCTGTTTGTTTGTTGGTTGGTGGGTTGCTTTGGTTTGTTTGTTTCTTTGTTTTTATGCGGACAGTTTCAGCAGGAAACAGCAAGCTTTTTGTTTTGTTTTGCTGATCTTGTTTCCTTACATCTTTAGAAGATTAGGAAAGGCTGTGACAATACACAGTAAGTGTGATAAACCAGACTGGAGAAGTTCACTGGATTTTGCAGGCTGCTGGGGGCCATGCAGGAGAGAGAAATAGTTTTATGGGATGCAGGCCACAGGTTAGCACATCCAAAATGGGTGTGCCTGGGTGTGACACCACCCTGAGGACCACGTGTTCTGAGGACTTCACACTGTTAGGAAGTTCTGCTCAGCGTGCTGCCCTCACGTCCCCAAGGGGGACTCTGCCCCTCACCGGGCAGCATCTCCGTCACTCATAATAATAGTGCTTGATCTTTTTCAGGCATCGCTGCTGGAGCAGATTAGTGATACAGTCACCACCGTAAGAAAGAACTTACAGATGTAGATTGTCAGCAGTGACCACTACCCTTAGAAAGAAGCATTTGGAAAAATAAAATTGTTAGTGAAGCTAGTTTGAGATGTTTTTGCTACTGTTCTGATGTAGAAAATCATAGTGAACAACTTGAAGTTCAGAAAGTTAATAAGCTAAGGACTTTTTAAAGTCAGGGAACAAGAACAATGGCAGCACTGGCTGACGGGACTCTTACTGAGGCTGGACTGGTGGTGATGACTGGCTTCTTATACCCATTTTCCCCTCAGCTTCCTGACATGATTTAGTAAGAACTGCCAATGAGGAGACATACATTCTGAGGATTTAAGGTGGATGTGACTGACTTTTATATACAAGTTTAGACTTATGATTCTTTTAAGATTCTTATGAGATGACTTTTAAAGATAAATAATAAACTAATTAATCCTTTCTTTGTAACTGCAGGTTGCCAGTAAGAGACACTGGCTGAAAAACTACTTTCTTTGCTCACACTTTGTTAATCTAGAACAAGTTGCTTAGTTACAAATGTTTGTGGATTCTTGAGAATAATTTGTCTTTTTAAATATTAATTTATTTTATGTATATGAGTACACTGAGTACACTATAGCTGTCTTCAGACATACCAGAAGAGGGCATCAGATCCCATTACAGGTGGTTGTGAGCCACCATGTAGCTGCTGGGAATTGAACTCAGGTCCTATGGGAGAACAGTCAGTGCTCTTAAGTGCTGAGCCATTGCTTCAGCCCCATAATTTGTTTTCTTTATTTGTTTTGTTTGTTTACCTGTACTATATAATGTTATTCCTTGTGAAGGTATTGGAGAACACACTGTTTTTTTATAGTCAGTCACTAGAAGAAAATTAGAATGTAATCACATTCTAATTTTATACTGCTTGAAAGATTTTACTGGGATATATAAGCCATGAGAGAAAGAATAAAGTTGTTGGAATATAATTCCTTCTTCCCACCAACTATGTGTATATACATGTATGTATATGTGTGTATGTATGTGTGTGTATATATGTGCGTAAAGTTTGTGTGGGAATGTGTTGGAACTCTGTTCCATCCATCAAATCTGTATGTATGTATATACTTAAAGCTTGTGTGGATATGTGTTGGAGCTTGCTCCATCTGCCAACACTCTCTCTCTCTCTCTCTCTCTCTCTCTCTCTCTCTCTTTCTCTGTGTGTGTGTGTATGTGTACGAAATGCTTTGATCCTGCTTATTGGAACTTCATTCAATCCACCCACCAAGTGTGTGTGTATATATGTATATATGTGTATGTGTGAAATGCTTGGAACCTGCTTGTTGGAGCTTTGCTCCAGCATCCAATGTGTGAATATGTATGTATGTATGTATGTGTGTATGTATGTATGTATGTGTATTTGTATGTGTGAAGTTGCTGGAGCTTGTCTTGGCTTCAACCATTCTCTCTCTCTCTCTCTCTCTCTCTCTCTCTCTCTCTCTGTGTGTGTGTGTGTGTGTGTGTCTGTCTGTGTGTGTGTGTTTGATTCCCCTCCCCTTTCTCTTCTTTAACTGCTGGCTGCCACAGGCAGCAGCCCTGGTCCATATCTGGGCTGACCCCTGTCAGTGGCTATACCACTGACAACCATTGGTGCCTGCCTTAGTTTACCGTATGGTGACAGAGCCTCTCTTTGACAACAGGCAACAGGATAAACGTGATTGAACTGGTTTAGAAAGATGCTTTAAGGAGGATGTGTTTGAAGTGGTCATAAGACTCAAGTCAGGGATCTATTTAGGAGGCCATTGGAAACTAAAGGGTGTCTACACTACTACAAATGATTAAACTGATGGTGTCTGGGAATGAAAAACATTTAGGGGACAGTGTTAAAGAGCAATGGTGACTAATAGCCTGGTGAGGAAGACAGAGACATTAAACGTGACTCTCAGAGTACTGATTTATAAAACCAGACATGACTAGTCAACTTGGGGTAACAACGGCAAGTAGATGAAAATGAAGAACTGTTTATTGTTGTCTGTGTTTGTATTGCACATGATAGTATCTGTAAGGCATCCAATAGACCAGGGTTTCTTAAACTTTTCGCTGTTGAGATTTAGAGCCAATTAGTTCTTCTGAGATAAGGGGGAACTGTCCTGTTAATTACTCAGTACCGGACAGGACCTCCTCTGTAGTAGATGTTCTGCAGCATTTGTTGATTGAGCTAATTCTTGTGAGAGAGAACAGGTAGCCTGACGGCCTTTGGGAGAATAATAAACTCCTAGAGTTCAACAGTAAATGAGATGAGAGGCTGTTACACGGAAATGAATCTTAAGAAAACCCCCAAGATCTCTCCTGACTAGAGAACAATGCAGACCACACAACAAAAGCACCATTTATGCCAAGGTTCTGAGTAAAAAGAAAAATACATGACTATTACTCATGTGATATTCTTCTGAGAAAATCTAGCAAGTGTGACGTCTGTGTAAGATGTTTTCTCCTCTTATGAGGAGGTAATTCAGTTATTTCATAATGAGGATATAAAATAACCCCAGAATTGCTGAGACAGCACCACTGAAATTCCATTCTGGAACCTCTGAGAGTAACTCCAGTGGTCCAGGGAGAGATCAAGTATCAATACAGTTTGTGTATTTAAGGGTTATAAGAAAATGCATTACCCATAAATGGCATGAGATACAAGACCATACTTCTGAAAACAGCTGTCTACCCAGGGGAGTAGCTGTAATTGTAAAGTAGTCTACACTGAGAGCTCTACTTCTGATCCCAATCACAGAACACAGATAAGCTCAGTCCAGAAAAAAAAAAAAAACAGAATCACGGACACTCAATGGCTATCAGCATGCACCTCACTACAGAACATCATCCAGGGTTTGTGAGGTTGTGTGGCACTAAACTTCAAGGACCCCATGAAGCAACCAAAATCACCAACAATGACGAATTAAATGGTCAGAATTCCACAGCAAGGTAGACTAGACATAACTAGCATAGCGTTTAAGGTCTCCAAGTTGCTTAGCTGCTTCTGGAATGTTACAGAGAGGAGCATCATACTCACCTGTCATGTAGGAGGCCAAAGTTAACTAGCAGTATGTCAAGTGACAATCGCAGAAGGTGATAGATGAAAACACACACACACACACACACACACACACACACACACACAAACCTGCTGATAAATCCCTCTTGTGGAGCCATGGGTAGAGGATTGAGCAGTTTCCTAAGTAAGGCTACCAAGGTAGGGGTGTGGTTAAGTAGTAGGTGCGACTACTACTGCAGGACACGCGGTTGTATCTCTAGCATGCAAAAGAAGTTGTAGCCAGGTGTAGTGGCTCATATTTGTAATCCCAGCACTTAGGTGACAGAGGCAGGGAGATCACTGCAAGTTGGAGGCCAGTCTGGTATACAAAGTGAATTCCAGGCCAGCTGGGGCTATGTATCGAGAGACTATCTCAAAAACTTCCTCCAAAATAATCCCTAGATTTTATCAATATGCTCAGTTAGTTGGCCCAGGTATTCTCCTTGCCCTTTTAATTTGGGCCTTACCTACACGGGGGTCTCACTGTTTGTCATGTTTATTCCCTCATTCTTCATGATTAAAATCAACCAAAGTTTTATCTAATTTGATTATATTTCTTTAAAAATCATCTTTCACCTTGATGAATTCTAGAGTGTCTTTTTCTTTCATCTATTTCGATTCTTAATCCTATTCTTCCCTTTTCTTGTGGCTTCTTCCTTCATTTTTAAAAATAAACATTATCTTATTAATGTGCTTTTAACCATTCAATGCTATAAAATTCCCTTAAGGAAACATTTTCCATTGTATACCTTGAGTTTCAGTGAGCAGTGGTTTCCTTTTCAGTTTATTCTGGGTGCTTTTAAAGTTTTGACTCGTTTTGACCCACAGGTTACTGTGTCCTTTCAGTTGTATCTTTTAGCTGTTCTACTTGCCTTTCTCTCAGAGGGTCTTCTGTGCCTCCCCGCAGCTGTATGGCAATGAGTGATGTCGTATTGAGACATCTAAAACTTTGGTGAGTGCCATTCTCTTCTGCCTTCATTCACACATGCAGCCCAGTACACAAGAGAGCAAATGTGTCTGAGGGTGAGTGGGGAGGTGTGTGCACAGGTATACACACACACACACACACACACCAGAGACATAGACCTAGAAAATTCTACTCAGGTGTAAGCAAGATTAAAACAAAGGACAAAAGTTGAAACAAACGGTTTACAACTCTGAAGATGCTGACAATCTGTAAAAAGTGATTTTAGTCAGAGGGAATGTGGGCGGGAGAAAGTAAGAAACAACATCTGTGGACAGATGTTCCCCTTAGCCTCCGTTCTCCACTGACGCACGAGGAAATTATAATATTTTTGTACTCACCACTTCTTAGAAGTGGAGATGCCCAGGTGACTGAGTCAGTGACTGGATGATTCTGTCTCCCAGCCCATTGTCATGTTACTTTCTCTGCAGCTTGGTTGCTGGATAACTCTGATCTGATGCCTGCCTTCCCTGTAATTATATTTTTGTGTTCTCCAATCATTGCCTCCTGCTGAGTTTTTCTGCAGTTCACATTTTATTTCAAATTTGAGCCTATGTAGACATAAGGAAATCTGTTTCTATCCACAGAACCATGCTGATATAAGAAAATTTATCAAGTATTTACTGATAGAAACCTCTGGATTCATACTCAATATCCTGCTGTTAGAAGCAGCTCATTTCCCTTACAGATGTCTGTCTCTGTGAATGTGGCTTTTTGTGAGCTTGACAAATAATGTAAACTCATTTTATATTTTCTTATAACGGTCAAGAATAATATGCAGTGTTACTTCACAGATTGACCCTTAATAGCAGGAGGTGGGAGAGGTTGACATGATAGAGTCCATTGTCTCATCCATCCACACCACATGGCATTTTCGAGTTAGATGCAGACAAAGAGTATCGATTCATATAATTTTCAGATAGATAACATACTCACGTAAAATATAAATGCACACTATGTATGTGCTACAACAGGCTGAGAATACCCATCTGGTTCGTAGCCAAATCGCTGACAGAAACAATTTTCCCTTCTTGCTCTTCCTTTATTCTCTAAGCTGCTAGTTGTGGTTGAGTATAGAATGACCATGTACATAAATATTGTAATAAATAGTAAAGGTGATTTAACAGATGTTGCATGGTTACAGAGGACAAATCAACCATAAAACCCCTCATTATCACAAACCACAGATGCTAGTTGGCATCTGCCTTGGTGGGTTTCATCATGCTTTTGTCTGATCTTTCATTACTCGCTTCTCATCCATCCATTTAGGGCCAGGAAAGTTTATTCTGTACCAATGTAATATATATATGTATATGTATATGTATATGTATATGTACATGTACACGTACACGTACACGTACACGTACATGTACACGTACATGTATGTATGTATGTATATATGTATATATGTGTATATATGTATATATAATATATATATGTGTGTGTGTGTGTGTGTATGTATGTGTGTGTACTTTAAATATATAATTAAAAAATTCTAGCCTGGCAGTGGTGATGCACGCACTTGGGAGGCAGAGGCAGGTGGATTTCTGAGTTCGAGGCCAGCCTGGTCTACAGAGTGAGTTCCAGGACAGCCAGGGCTACACAGAGAAACCCTGTCTCGAAAAACAAACAAACAAACAAACAAACAAACAAACAAATTCTATAGGGGCTCATGGTTAAGAGATTGCCTTGAGCCTCATAAGAGAATGTGGGTTTTGGACTTTTGAACCGTGTGATGATGTTTAAAGGCTACAGGGACTTTTAGAGATGGGCTAAGTATACTTTGCATTATAAGATGGATATGAAGCATTAGAGGTGAGGATGGAATGCTGTCATTTAAACTGATGTGTCTGGGTGTCAAATTGACAAGGGGTGTAGTTGTCATCCTGACTGGATTGAGAATCACTATGGAGACAAACCTTTGGGCATATTTATAAGGGCATATCCAGAAAGTTAACTGAGGAAGGCAGACCCACCCTGAATATGGCCTACACCACCCAACGGACTGGGGACCCATGGTTTGATCAAACAGAAAACAGCTGAGCACCAGTATTGCCCCATTTTGTCTGCCTGACTACACCGCAGTGAAACCTTGCGCATCTGCTGCCGTCATTTCCTTGCCGTGGTGGCTTACACTCTCAAACTGTCAGCCAAAGTAAGCCCTTCCTTCCTTAAGTTGCTTTTGGGGAGAGGGGTAGATATTTTGTCACACGGGTAAGAAAAATAACCACAGGCGTAGCCAATTTGAGTATAAAGATTTTACAAAGGTGAAGTCTTTATTTTGCTGACGTTAATGTTGGTTGTTATTAAAGCAGATCACTAAAACTATCTGAATAACCCCCCAAATTCCCTACATATAAAAGCTTGGTTCTGGGGTCTGGTGAGATGACTCAGTAGGTAAAATATTTGCTTCAAAGCCTGACAACATGTGTTCAATCCCTGGAACCTACAGAAAGGTAGAAGGAGAGAGCTGACCCCACAAAGTTACCGTCTGAGTTTCATGCATGGACCAACATCATATCAGATGCATAACAACAATAACAGTAATAAATAATTTTTAATAAAAAATCTTGATCCTGACCTAGTAGTTCTTGATAAGTCTGTGCCACATGACTTCACTATGTCTTGCTTAACCACACTCCATGAAATAAAGCTATGATAAACACTTAGGAATAAACAGCATTAGAGTCAATAGTGACGTCTCCTTGATCATTCGGCTTACTCAAGTTATTACAACTTTAGACATAAGAGCCACTTAGTATAAAATGTAACAATACTGAAATATTGAAAAATATCCACAAATTATAAATAATATTAGACACATGTTTTTTTACTTAGGCCAGACACAGTCCTGAACACTATAGACAAACTGTCACATTTAACATCCCAACAACCTGATGGGGCAGTCATGTTAAGTGGTCACTTCACACACACACACACACACACACACACACACACAAATGCTTATGGAAATTATTATAGTTATTATAGAATGAGAATTCAAATGTCAATATGGAACATATATTGTAGGGTGAGAGGCGAGGGTTGATAAATCAAGGCCGAGTCTATCAGTGTGATGACCTGTGTGGGGTGGGAAAGGATTACTGCCTTCCTTGCTCAGGCCCACAGGTGGCTGTTGGATGTGTGGGAATGTGGGAAGGGGCTCAGCAAAGGAACGCTGTCCTGACTTTTTCACACATAAAATTTCCTGCCTTGGGTTATGCTTTCCCAATCCAGATGGGGAAATCGTCATTTCTGACTTCAGAGAAAAGATTAGTGGTAAAATTCATTAGGCTTCCTGAGTAATCATAATAATAAAAAGTGTAATGTCTTCCAAGAAAATAATTAAACCACCACGGGGCAAAGAGTCTCATTGGTATAATTTAAAATTATGAAGTAGGTCATTACCTGATGTCCTGAGTCTAGCATGCACCTAGCTAGTTCCTAATTAGACTCCATCTGTCCAAAATTAGTCAAATTATTCTGCACATTCAGAAGGAAAAAAACTATTCATTTCATTTTATGATTGTCAATGTATTGTAATTCATATGGGTCTTGATTCTTCATTCAGATTTTCCTAAAACACTTGAATCTTGCTTGAATGAAAAGAGTAGCATATATAAGATGTGTAATAAAAGCTCTCATTCAAGAACTCAGAGTCACAGAAAGAGGGGATTTGGAGGTGCTGTGGTCTGAATCTGAAGAATCCCTCACAGGCTCTGGTGTTTGAACACACCGCTCTGGCCAGTAGCACTACTCTGAAAGGCCGTGGCAACTTTAGGAGGCAGGAACTAGAAAGAATGCATGGAATCTCTCTCACACTGTGCCTCCAGGCCTGGCCACCATAAGTGTCTGCCTGCCGCATATTCCTGTCACCACGAAGGGGCTCTTCCATACCCTCTCCACCATGCCACCATGATAAACTTGAATCTTGTGCGCAAATAAATCCTTCATTCTTTCAGTTCTTCCCATCAGGACGTCTTGTTTATCCCAACAAGCAGACAGCTAACAAGTTCAGATAGAATATTGCTATTCCTACTTTTTGTTTTGTTTTGTTTTTTGAGACAGAGTTTCTCTGTATAGCCCTGGCTGTCCTGGAGCTTACTCTGTAGACCGGGCTGGCCTCGAACTCAGAAATCCACCTGTCTCTGCCTCCCAAGTGTTGGAATTAAAGGCAGCTTGCACCACCACTGCCCAGCGCTATTCCTACTTATAAGAGAGGAATCACAGACACACACACACACACACACACACACACACACACACGACAGGCAGGCTGCCAGGTAATGAAGAGGTCAGGTAGGACAAGTCAAACGGAAGGTAACTGTCAAATCTCTTCAGTGAATTTTCTGCAGTGGTGCAGGCAGGGGACAGAAAAGGAAGATACTGGCTCCCCGGGGTTCCATTTCCAGAATGGCAGAGTCTAATGGAAGCCAGATGGGAGAACTTGTCTTACTGCCAAGGGGCCCTAAATAAAGGCTCCTAATGTGTCTGTTGACTTATGGAGCAGCAGGAGGGAACAGAAAGGACAAGGAATGGACAGGCACTGAGTCAGGATAAATAAAATGGCCTCCAGAAAACCTTCAGTGACAAGGGCTTGGGCAAAGGTGCCTGGGAAGGGTCTCTTAAACAAGATCCCAGTAGAGATACCCCTAAATGCAGGTGCCTGCTCTGAAAATGCAGCTGGCTGCACTTGCATCAGAGCCCCACCAGAATCACTTAGACCAAGAGCTAAGCTGGGTTGGAATTCTTCACTTCCCTCCTGGAGTCTTCCATCTGTCTGTGTTCTGGCTTCTGTCTGTTGACTGTGTCTGATGTCTGTCTGTCCCTAACAAAGGGCCTCGTGCTATATTTATTGAACAGCACAGCACAGAAAACATGGGATAAAAAATGAATGAGGAATTCCTTTCTTCTTATTATTATTTAATTGAGGGGGGGGAACAGGCCCTCTCTGTAGCCTTAGCTGTGCTGGAATTCCCTCTGTAGACTAGTCTGGCCTCAAACTCGCAGAGACCCACCTGCCTCTGCCTTCCAAGTGCTGGGATTAAAGGTGTGATATATATATATATATATATATATATATATATATATATATATATATATGTATGTATGTATATATCTCATGTTAGGGAAGCTCCTGGAGGCCTGAAGCCCAAGTGTGTACTGCAGGCATGGAGCGAACAGCCCACTCTGGCCTTGTTTGGCCTAGCATGGAACCCTGAATCTGGAGCAAGCCAGGGCAATTACTCTGGATTTCCTTTTCCTCCTTCCTTGATACTCTAGGAGTCAGAGCAGTCTGAGGAATGTTCCTACCTTCTTTCTGCAGTCCCAGCTTGCCTTTGTGTTCAGGTCTTTCAGTAAAGAGAAGCTGTTTGAAAAAAACAAAAGAAAAGAAAGAAAATGTTAATGGTTTTATAAGGAAGAAGTTACTTTACAGAATAACACTCAAAACTGCAAACAGATGTTATCAATCTATCTCCACATGCTGCTCTCAACGTTCATTTGTTTTCTTCAAGGTCATGATCAATTGGTTGCTTTCAGCTTGAATACACTAAGCTTCAGGTGACTATGGAACATACATGAATAATGAGCTCCACAGGATGGTTGGAATAAGAGCTATGTTTGAGGGAAAGCTGTGGATGAAAGTGCTCATGGGTAATGTCTGAAGCAATGATAAACCACCTTCCTCTTTGTAGCCCTGCCAATGACATTGCCGAGGACGTCATTATCCCTCTTCTGAACCGTGAAAATCATCTTAGAATTGATCCTTAGTCTCTCTCCTTTCCAGTTCATTCTTCATATTTCCATCAGGGTGATATTTCAAAATATAATATATATCATCACTCAAAGCATCTAGTCTGCAAAGAAAACCTATACCTCTTGCTCTGAATCTCATAGCAGTTAAAGAATAGAACAGCTACCACTGAAAACATGATTTTATATTCTGCTTTATATAGCTATCATACTTTAGGATTATTCCAAGTAAAAATTGGGGAAGTGGGACCCACTTTCTGAGCATGGTAGTGCATGCTTTTAATCCCAGCACTCCAGAGCTTGGAACAAGAGCATCATGAGTTTAATCCCAGCACTCCAGAGCTTGGAACAAGAGCATCATGAGTTTAAGGACAACTTGGACCACATATTGAAAGGAAGACATGAGCAGATGCTCTCTGAATTTTTGACAGGTTGTCTGGTACTTCTATTATAAAGTCCCAGATATATTTGCTGCGGCTTTTGGCCTCAGATCCCAATAAGACATCAAGGACAATACACTGAGGTTTGAAGCATCTGGATATGATGCATCTAGGACAGGCAATTTTCAGAATTCTACATGCAGATAGAAAGACTCCCTTGATCCCTCACGCAGACATAATCTCTACCCATGACCTCAAATCCTTACCACTTGAATGACTTTAACACATAACTGAAAATCACTCAAGGGAATGGTGGCTTTCCCTCCTCCCTGCAACTCTAGGATGTGAGACAGTTCAAACTGGCACCTGCTAGTCCAAATTCAACTCGCAAACATCCTTTGTAAGCCAACGCAACGATTCCCTATGTAGCATCAGTTTTTAAAAATATTTACTGCTTCCTTGCTATTAAAATGTGAACACATATCTGCCTTAAGGGTGAGGTTGACATTTTGGCAGTTGTTAATCAAGTAGATGGAGCTAGAACAGTATTTCTTCTTAGGTAGGGTAATTGAGTTCCGGTTCATCACTCCCGGCTCAGTTCAGTCATGTGGACTCAGTCTGTGCTTCTGATCATTCTGGTCGTATGCTTCTGGCTCACGTGCCAATCACCTGAAGACTCCAGCTAAATTTTGCATTCTGCACCAGTTGGTCTAAGAAGAGATTCTAAAATACTGCAAAGGTTGGATGGTGCTAGACAAGGAACTGCCTTTCTGTAGCGAGGGACTGGGCAGGTAGCATAGAGGTTAAGTGCTTCTTCTGCACTAACCTCTCAGTTTTTGATCCCAGCTCTAGCCATAAGTGGGTGTATTCTCTTGGGACCTTTCCTGTACTAACTGTAGCTCTGTGCTGTGGTTTGAATCTGAGATGCCTATAAGATCCTGTGTTTGAACACTTGGTCCCCAGTTGGTGGCACTGTTCTGAAGGTTCTGAGCCCTTAGGAGGTGGAGCCTTTCTGTGAGAAGTACGCACTGTGGACAGGCTTTAAGGGTATTCTCTTTCTGCTTCCTGTATGTAGATGAAATGTTGTCAGCCAGCTTGCCTCTCCTGCCGCCACGGCTCCTGGCCATGTCGAACTCTGGAATTGTAACCTAAATAATCTGTTTCTTCCCATAGGTAGCTTTTTGTCCGAGCATTTCATCACAGCAACACAAAACAAACCCTAACCCTAACTCTAACCCAAACTCTAGTGCTAATAAATCTTAAATAATTCTAGAAAAGATAAGGGAGTGTCTTAGTTAAGGTTTCTATTTCTGTGAAGAGACACCATGATCATGACAACTCTTATAAAGGAAAACATTTAATTGGCCA
This sequence comes from Grammomys surdaster, assembly GCF_004785775.1. Taxonomy (NCBI): domain Eukaryota; kingdom Metazoa; phylum Chordata; class Mammalia; order Rodentia; family Muridae; genus Grammomys; species Grammomys surdaster. The sequence goes on along the minus strand of NW_021605140.1, from coordinate 2,551,417 downwards.
GCTTACAGTTTAGTTTAGAGGTTTGGTCCATTATCATCATGATGAGAAGCATGGGTCCATGCGGGCCAAGAAGGTACTGGAGAAGGAGCTGAGAGTTCTACATCTGGGTTGGCAGGCAGCAGGAAGAGAGAGACACTGGGCCTGGCTTAAGCATCTGAAATCTCAAAGCCCACCCTCAGTGACACACTTCCTCCAGCAAGGTCACACCTTCTAACCGTGCCATTCCCTAGTGACCAAGCATTCATAACTATGAGTCTATGGTGGGTATTCTTATTCAAGCCGTCACATATCTCTCCCCATAGACTTGTAGCCATATCATAATGGGAAATTGCATTCAATCCAGCTTCAAAAATCCCCATAGTCTGTTATAGCCTCAATCCTGTTTAAAACTCAGGGAGTTATTGAAAGTTAGCTTCTCACGGTGGAGGTGATTAGCTAATAGGTGGCCTTCAAGACACAGGAATAAGTCATAATCAAAGCAGACTTCCTTATGTTCTTCCTTGTTTTTAAAATGAACTTTGGTTGGCAATATGAAGCCAGCATACCTAGGTTCTTACCGTTTGTGAGCTGGGTCTTTGCACACTCTTTTTGGCCTAAGAAAGCTTTACGAGAAAAAGACTTTCTCCGCCAAGCACTGATGCGACAGCCCTTGAGGACGAATAGGCATATTGTTTTTGTTTTTAAATCATTTTTGAAGTTACATTGTATCAAGTTACTCTTGCTTTCAGAATTATGAAATTATTTCCTTCTCTCCTTGGGATGCAGTACAAACTCCACCTCCTGGCTTACAATGCCCTGAATAATAAAAGTCCTGGTTTCCTCTTTGACTTCATCTTCTACTTTGTCCTAGCACTGCATTTCAATCCCTTTCTTCTTCATCACTCTGTCCACGGAACTCTTCCGAACCACCACACCCTTCCTTTCCTCTACCTGGTCAACTCCTAGAAATCCTTCTTAGTTGAGGAATTTTGCTATGAAACAAGTTGGTTGAATTGGAATTCTTCCCCAGACCACATCATCATCACTGTGAGTAAGATAGCTCTCTTACATGCTCTTATAGCATCCTGTGTATATTCTAGAATAAAGGTTAAATCATTTCTTGAGTATAAATGCATTTTTAAAAGTGGCAGTTTTCCTTTATCCCCAGCTAGCTCCCAAATGAATGAGACAGAGACTATGAGATTTATTTAATTAGCTTTACAACACAATAGCTGGGCAACCATGCCTACTCTAATCCTTTAAGCCAATGTGGCTACCTGCCAGCCAAAATCCCTGAGATACTTGCATTTTTAGTATTGATCTGCCTCTCTCTGCTTCAGGTGTGTTCTCCCGTGGTGTCTCTGGAACCCTCTTCCTCTTGGCAAATCCCCCTTTCCTCTTCTCTCTCTCCCCTTTCCCTGGCTGACAGAAGCCCTGACCTATTTTTCCTTCTGTCCAGCCATTGGCTGGTGAGCTTTTATTGACAAGTCAGAGAATAAATGGGGAACAATGCTTACATAAACTTGAGACGGGAGATTCTTAGATTACAATGCCATGTCCAGATTGTATGGGGAGCAGAGAAATTAGCATTTGGATAATAACACAAGGATAATCTTATACAGTGCACAAAAACATTAGGCTTACAGTGTACATTCTAGAATAATGGGTAAATCTTTTCTCTTCTTGAGAAACCCCCTGTGGTTGGTAAGCTGTCAATAAACTCTGACCATGGAATAAATGAGTAGACGAGGAAATAGCCATCCATGTTACTTCCAGTCTCTATTGCTCTGAGTCTTGATGACCACCCTCATCTCATTCTCATTTTTTAGTTGTTCCTGATGTTGTTGAAACAGGGTCTTAGTGTGAAGCTTAGCCTAGCCTCAAAATTGTTATCCCCCTGCCTTTACTTCCAAAGTGCTGGGATAAGGGGCATGTGCCACCACGCCTGACCGGTAGTCTTCGGTTAGAGGTCCTGGACATTTCAACAGCTAAGTTCCTGACCTGACTCTCGATCTCCAGAACCTATGTAAGGCCTGACACACTAGCACAGGTCTGTAATTCCAGTGACATCCTACAAAGAGATAGACAGTGGAGGCAAAAGAATTTCTAGACGACCACAGGTCAGCTAGTCTAGTGTATAAAGCAGTGAACAAAAGACCCTGCCCTGATCAAGGTAGAATAGAGAACCATTACCCAAGGTTAACTTTTGACCTCTACACAAATCCTGTGGCACACAGCATGCACAAATGCATGTGCACATGCAAACACACACACTCAGAGCATGCATCCACACATGCATGCACGCACATACAGAGTCTTGAAGGATAGGAAGGTATCAGTGGCTATGCATTGAATTGATGAATGTTTCTGAAGTAACGCTTTCTGTGAGGTGTCAGTTCAGCTCTTTTCTTCTCCAATTATCAGTCCTGGGAAGAATGACCATACAGATCCTAACTTGTCAAGATAGAGCCAATTCTGCTGGGATGCCCAAGTCAAGTAATCTCATAGACGGGGATGTGAGGTGATCTTCAGAGTCACTTTCCTAATAATCCAACGTAGAAACAGACATAGGAAACAGAATGCCACTGGCTAGAAAATCACCTATCAGAGACTCCCTATTACTTTCATACTTATGTAAATCAAGGACAGAGATCTTTTAAAGCTTCAGCCTGTGTGTATTTCAGAAGGCCATCCTGCACATGCTAGCTCTGCTTCTTTCTTTTCTATCACAACTATTTTCAGAGTCCAGGAGAGTTTCCCCTGGCAGACCTAATCTCCTGCAGCTTCACCACGTGCCCTGATAAGAGAGCAGCAAGTCACCCGTGGAGTTCCTTAGTAGGTCCATATAAAGGCAGATCCAGACTTCTCCGTCGGGGGACCAGGTTTTCCCTTTATAAAGCCACACTGGTTAGGAAATCGCATTGCTACTATTTCAGCTGGTGCAGAGTCACTTGTAGCCAGTTTCTGGGGGTGGCAGTAGCAATTAAAACCAATTACACAAAGACCTAATTTTGATACTCTTATATTGTCAACAAATGACTCACAGTTTGGGCATCTGCAGCTGGGTAAGGACAGTCTATGGAGAGACTGTCACCTTGGACCATGCATTCTCGTTGGAACTAACATTGTCTCTCATAGATGTGTGAGGGTGTACCAAAAATGTGTGAATTGTTAGGTTTGAACCACAGATGTCATGCACTGTATATACAAACAAACAATATTAAAGTTTCATGAGAATCACATGTTATGTGATTCTTTTCATACAAAATGTCCAAACCAGACACATCTATAGAAGTAGAGAGTAGCCTGGTTATTGTCCTACTGGCGGAGAGGGGTATGAGCTGTTGGGGATTATTTGCTAACTGTTATGATGTTTATTAGCAGTAGAGATGCCCTAAACGTCTCTTTAAGTTCGTACAGAGCTTCCTTGCAGTCAGTTTCTGGGAGTCGGGTAAAGTCTGTACTCTGTGAATATGCCAGAAGCCATAGATTTGCACTCTATAAATTGATTAAATGAAATTTCTGATTTCTCATTAAATTGCCTTGAAAAATAGTTTTCTCCTTTATAAAAAAAAATTGAGATTTTGAGTTTGAATAAAAAAGACCCTAATGGCATTGCACTGGAGTCAGCTCCTTGGTGGTGTTTTGGGGTTCAAAAATGCTGATGGACAGGTACAACAGCATCACAGTGTATGTCTGCAGGTCAGGACAACTTAGCGTTTAGGTCCCAGATATCAAACTCAAGGCAAAAGGCTTGGTGGCAACTGCAATTATTTTTGTTACTGGCCCCCAAATTTCATTTTTAACCTTGATATTACCAACCCAAACATCAGTGATAACAGTCCACTCCCCAGGTTGATCTAAGTTAATCTTCCCCAAACCAGCCAGTGTCCTAAGGATCTCATTTCTATCAGTAGATGAAGTTTGAGTTAATTTCTCTGCCCAACATGGTTCCTATGACTAGCTAGGCATGCCTTGTAGGAATCAGGACTTCCTGCAGGATATTTGATCACACTGTGAACCCTGAGATTGTGTTATGGTGTGGCTTGGCCCTTAGTATATATTTTTAATCACAAATAATGAAAGTAAAGTTAGTTTGAAGAAGGAAGCATCCATGTTTAAGAGTGATGTCTAACTGAGTGGCAGACAAAGTGGTGAATCAGAGAAAGATTTGACAGAATAGGATATGTCAACTCTCACAAGGACAAAAAGAGATTATTTAAGAAAGCAAAGAGAGAGAAAGAGAAAGAGGTAGTTTTACCAGTTGTACAGAGACAGGTTGTAGAGACAAAACTAGGCACAGGTAAAGATAGAATGAGCCAGAGAATGAGAAGGAACCAGAAGATTAGAACAAATTGCAAGTTTGTTTGAGGCCAAGAAGAGAAACTCAGGAGATGCAGGGAGAGAGAAGCCAGATTGAATCAGTCAGCTTGGGGAGGAGTTTGAGCTAGAACAGCTGAGTTGAAACAACCAGCCAGAGTTCAGGAAGAACAAGAAAGGACGAGCTTAGTCACCAGTAACACTCAGAGGCTGAAAACATTCTAGCCCTAGATAAGATTGTACAGAGGCTAGACACTTCCAGGACTAGATGGATATTAGCATACTGAGGCAAATAAGCTTTGAGACAACAATTACATCAGGTGAATAAAAGTTATTTTTACAAGGACTCACCATATTAGAAACTGCCTCCTCGTACTGGCAGTGTAGCTGAGCGGCCCTGAGACTGTTCTGTCATTACCAACACACACATTCATTTATATATTTTCTCTTTCTCCCTTCTCTCTTACTTCTCTCCCCTATTAGAAACTATCTCCTAATAGCTGAATGTTTGAGGCCATAGGAGGGCCCGCCCCTAGGTGAAAACTCACCAGCTCAGTCATGTGGGCTAAACTTTCAGGAAGACACTTTGGTGTGTAGCAAGCATAGCATTATTAGAGGTGCTCTTGTGATGCAGGGAAGCAGTCTGGGAAGTCACATGAACTGTTACACAGGACTGGCAATGTGCTCAACCATCCCCAAGAAAAGACCTAGAAGCGAGAAGGCCCTGTGAATTGTATCCATGAAGGGAAAAGTCCTCTGTTCTTTTAAGGGTGTTTCTGTAGCTCATCCTAGCATCCATCCTGATTAACATTTCAGAGGTCAGACTGCTGCTTTGAGAAGCACAAACAGAGGCTCACGATAGACTTGGGTTGCTGTAACTGGACTGTAGAAATCAATGTCCCAGATGGATTCCTCTCTTAATCTCTGAGCCACAGAGAGTGAGTTTCTATAGAATTATATTGCTTTTGTCACTAGCACAAATTTACATTAATATTATACAGCAAAATACATGATCCAGCCATCACTATGTAAGACGTATCCATCAAAGTAAAGACATTTAGCTAATGTTCTCATGGTTGTGCTCCTCAATATCATGTGACCATATTACGGGTAGGAGGGCCCTCCATGACAGAGTGAAAGCCCTGATGCAGGGCCCTCTGACAGGCAGGGAATTAAAGCCCCGAGGACAAAGAAGCCACAAAAGAACCTAAAACTACAGCTACAACACAACAAAAGAAACACCTCAGTTTTTGGCAGCCAGAGTGACTAAAGTGGGGGAGTACAGGGTGGGGTTGTGGGGAGCCTGCAAAGATGGCCATAACCAGACTAGATGGCAACTTTTGGCAGAACTTCCCTGATTGGTCCTAATTCTCATCTTACTTGCATACTCAGTAGAGAGATGGCTCAGCAGTTAAGAAAACTTGCTGCTCTTCTAGAGGACCCAGGGTCAGTTTCCAGCACCCTTATCAGTTGGTTCACAGCTGTAACTGTCTGTAACAGCTGCAGGGGACCCAACACCCTCTTCTGGCCTGCATGGGCACCTGCACATACATACACAGACAAAATAAAAACCAAAATAAGCCTTTACAAATTAAGCTATCTAGCCCAATTAAAGTTGTTAATTCCAAGCTAGTGATAAAGCACCTCATGTCGAAACATTCCTTACTGTCTACCTACTCCATTCTTAGAGGGAGGATGGAGAGGATCCCAACTGGAAACAGGAGACGGTCTCTATGGACCAGTTCACTGGTGTGAAGGTCATGTTATTTGACTTGAAACTTGCTCATGACTTGATTTTGGAATTCCCAGCCTTGAGAACCATAAGAAATACCCCTCTGGTCTTCCTCAATCACTCAGTCGTTTGTTACATCCACAGGAGTGGACTATGGTCCACTACTATGGCATCAAGAAGTGGGACGTTGCTGTAACAGATACCTCAAAATATGATTATGGCTTTGGAGCTAAGTAGTAGATGGATTAAAGGAACATAATGGCCCAGATGCCAAGCACAACCGTGTGGTTGATTCTGCTTGTGGGGCTCAAAGCACTAAGAGAAAACCTGGAGCTCCTCAAATAACGACCTAATCAGTGGCAATTAACATTGATCAAGTTGTTCAGAACATGAGCCATTCTTCTGAAGTCTCAGAAAGAATGAGGAATAAGACATTGGAAACAAGAGAAGAGGCCGTTCTGTAACAAAGTGGCAAAGAGCTTGGCTCAACTGTACCCAAGTAATACGTGGAAGGCAGAACCAGAAATGATGAGCAGGCTATCTGGCAGAAGAAATCTCTAAGCAAAACGTCAGGATGCTGCCAGGCTTCTTCTGATTACATAGAGTAAAAAGCAGGGGAGGGGGTGGAGGAGAGGAGAAGGGAGGGGAGACAGAGAGAGAGGAGAGAGACAGAGACACAGAGAGATTATTAAAGATGAAATTTATAATCAAAAGGGAGATAGAATGTAAAGACCCAGAAAATTCAGTCCAGCAGGAGAACTAAGAATAAAACATTTGGAAGAAAAACCCCAGGGTTGTGTCTGAAGCAACTGTTATCTGATATTATCATGGAGCCAGCTGCTATCCACTGTGACCACAGAAAAGCCTCAATAGTGTCTTTCTGGGGCCTATTGTGGCTGTCTCAACCGTCATAGGCCCCAAATGTCAGGACTTTAAGGACAGATCAGTTTCCAATGACAGGCTCTGGGTACTCCTAGGACCTCACTGCTTACTGCCAGAGAACACCTCAAGTTTCTGCCCCAAGCGTTCAGGTACAATTCTCTTTGGTCGACCCAGCTCCACCTCACACACGGCTAGATGCATCTCTGATGCCTTTCTGGAAGATGCAAACAGTAAGCCCGACATCCATGCAGTGCCATGCACAGGACCCATGCACAGCACAAGAGCTCTAGACATGGCTGCCTCCACCTAGAATTCAAAGAATTCCCTGGAGAGTCTTTGGGGAGCCTTAGGCTCCCAAATCTGTAGTGCCATCTGCATGCAGCACCAGTGTGGGAGAGGTACAAACGGAAGACTCTAATCCTTGAATGTACTGTGTAGTCTGTGCTCAGAGAAGTGAGATTAGTCAGCCAGGGCCCTGGGAGCTCAATGCCCACACCAGTGTATCTGGAAGGCGAGAGTATGGTCAAAAGATTATATTACAGTCTTAGCATTAAATGTTGCTTACCTTGTTGGGTTCAGGCCTTGCTTGGGACCTATTAGTCTGTCTTCCTTTTTCCTCCCTTTTGGATTGGAAAGGTTTACCTTGTCCTGTCACACTGTCACATTTAGGAAGTAGATAACTTGTTTGCTTTCATATATTCAGAGCTGGAGTGTAGTCTGGCTCAGAATGAATCCTACCTTGGGGTCTCCTGGAGCCAATTTAGATGAGACTGTAGGCTTTGGATTTCAGAGTCGGTGCTGTGTGAGTTACAGGTTGGTGGCTGTTGAGATGGGCCGAATACATTCTGCTTGTGTAAAGAGTTTGGTAGGTCACACAATGCCATAGTCTTAAGATGCCTTCAAAATTAAGAGGTGGAGTCTTGAGGTGCTGTGTAGCCATTTTGTCCTAACTGAAACATGCCCTTCACAAGACTCAGGAAGTAAATGAAACTTAACAAGTCTCAAAACATCAAAACTTAGAAAATCCACTAGCCCCTTCTCTTAAGGTTTTGAGAACCCCATCTTTCTAAGTACCCAGACCCTAAGCAGAGTGGAGTGGTAACACATCCATCCCCGTGCTGCCAATGGGTCAAGGAAACCTGACTGCTATCATATTGCAGGGGTTGCACATTAACCAAGGTCCACTCCCCTATGCAGTCAAACAGTCACAAAGCATAGGTCACTTATTAACCAAGTGGGCATCCTTGAGATGCCGGGCTTTCCCTGTCCTCAAAAGCCTTTGAGATTAGACCCTTTTTTGTGTGTGTGGTAGAAGTGAAAATGCCTACTTCTGTACCACTAGCCGCAGTGTTAATAAATCCATTGCCTGGAGGATGGTTTGACTTAGCATTTCCACTGTCCTTCCATCCTTCAAATAGGTTATATAAGCAGCAAACGACTGCCTAGAGAAGGGACTCTCCTCCCAGCTGAGCTGCCTGCAGTAGACTCTGACTGGCTGCGCTGACTGCAAACTGGGGAAGGAGCTCCAAAGATGCAGCTTTCATGACTCATCACCCACACTGGGGCAGGCTTTTCAGTGATGCAGCTGCCTGAGTCAGCCGTGCTTCCTGTAAGTAACCTCAATAAACCCACCGGTTCACTGAGCTAGGCTGGTATGGAATCCTCCCTTGGCCTGACAGTAGATGTTTGTAGATGTTTGGGTCTCTACAGGAAAAGGCTCACAATAGGAGGTGATTAAGTCACGGGCAGAGCCTTCATTGAAGGGATCCAGAGTGATGCTTGGCCATTTTTGTCCCTTTGCACGTTTCTGTCATTCAGAGATGCTCAAGCAAGGTGCCATCTTAGCTACAGGGAGCCTTCCCCCCCACACACACACACACATGCTACACCTGTAGGTGTCTTGATCTTCGAATTCCAGTCTTCCTAACAGTGAACATTTGGAATTTATAAGTTATTTAGTCTATTACTTTATTAGAGATAGCAGATAACCTACGGTATAAGGAGACAAGAATGGAAACAGAGGGACGAAATGATAGATATTTCAAAGGTGGGGTCGAGAAGAATTGGTGAGAAGCGTGGAACATATCTAGTTTGCTAACTGCTGGAGCCATTTACTGAGACTCAGCAAAGAACGGATGTGTGAACATGTGGTGGGCAGGTCAGGTCTCCTTTGAGGTGGAAGTGGATATTCTGCGTAAACATGTCACCTGGATACATCAATCGACGAAAGCACCGCACATTCCACACATAGACTTCATGCTCAGGCGGCCACTGGGCGTTCAGTGGAGTGCCAGGACCATAATAAAAACACAGGAGAAAATTAGTTTGGATGGGTATTATTATTATTATTGTGCTATGATGGATGTGAACTGATTGTATCGTTCTGGCTTCCCAGCTCACCTTACTGATGCAAAGCTTCTCAACCCACTATTAAGTTATTCAACAAAATTCAGTAAGAAGGATTTTGGCATTTAATCTTCCCAACAGTTTTATGGATTAAAAACTATTAGCGTGTGTGTGTTGTGTCTGTGTGTCTATGTGTCTGTGTGTGTCTGTGTGCATACAGGATATATATATATATATATATATATATATATATATATATATATAATATATTATATTATATAATATATATAATTTTGGGGAATGGGAGCCAGATGTTAGCTAGCATTTGCTGTGGAGTAAACTCCATCTTCTAATTCTAATCCATGCTGGCAGCTCACATATCACACAGAGTCCTCAGTATGATCGCTACCCAGGCTGCGTTTGGGAAAGCCGACTCCACAAGGTTGATATTAATAACGTATCTGGACTACAGTGGTACATAGGACTTTCCTTTCTTTCCAGCTGCCTCAGCCACATACATATTCCCCTGAATTCCCTCCTCACCACTGTGAAAATGTAGGCATCCTTCCCCACCAAACACAGGGCAGATGACTTGAATGGTGGTAATCCTTTGTCTAAACATGGTAGGTTGACCCTGGTATTTAAAATTGTGTTAGGCACTTAAATTCAAGCTTTAGTGGGCTTTCTTCAAAATGAACCACAATGAAACAACCTGCTCCCCTTTGCAGAATACTAAGGGATTCTTTTAGCTTGGCAACAAGCCTCTTCATGGCACAATTATGACTAAGTTACAGCTGTTCACCTGACAGATGGCAAGCGCAGACACTGTTGTTAACTTGGGCACACAAGTTAACTCTCACAATCCTGCCTGAGGGCACTGGAGCTTAGAGATTCGGTACTAATTTTTACTGAGTAGTTACTATGCCCCCAGAAAGTCAATAAAATTCACTATTAAGTCATTCAACAAAATTCAATAAAAAGGATTTTGGCATTTAGTCTTCCCAACAGTCTTATGGATTGAAACTATTAGCATGTGTGTGTTGTGTCTATGTCTGTGTGTCTATGTGTCTGTGTGTATACAGGTATGTATGTATATATTTGGAAGTTGGGGCCAGATGTTAGCTACTCGCCACCTTATTTCTTCATCAGGGTCTCTCGCTGAACCGGGAGTGGACTGATTTGGCTAAATTGACTGGCTGGTGAGCTCCCTCAATCCACCTGCCTCCACACCATCCACCCTTGAGTGTTAGGTTACACTTGGCTTTTTCTGAGTCATCAGAATCCTGTCCGGAGCCTTCAGGTTTGCACAGCAAGCACTTGGCTGACTTGAACCATTTCACCAATTCTCCTATTGCCTCATTTTAGCTCAGAAAACTGAATCATAGAGATACCACCTGCTGAATGCACACAGTGGCACAGCCGAGATTTGAACATGAAAAGCCCCACTTTTAGAGTTGCCATGCCTACATTGAGGACCTCTGCAGTCCCCCTCCTGCCTCCCATGAGAGATTCATGCGTCTGTTTCTGTTCCATGGAGACTTACCACATTTTACTGCTTACAAACGGCTACAGTGAGAGGGCTGGGAGATGGCCCTGGGTGGGAAGTGTAAAGTGCTTCTCATGTGCCACACACACGTGAAGGTCAGAGTTCAGATCCCCAGAACTCATAGGAATGCCAGTGTATGTGTTAACACACCTGTAATCCCAGCCATCCAGATGTGGAGACAGGATCCTGGCCAAGGAACCTAGGGGAATCATTGAGGCCCCAATTCAATGAGAGACCCTTCCTCAGTAAGCAGAATGGAGAGTGATTGAAAAAGACACCTGACATCTCTGGCCTCCACAAATGTGTGCGAAGGCGTGTGTGCACACACAAACACACACCATCCATACTCACACATACCATTCATACACACACACACATCATCCATGCACACACATACCATACACACACACACACACTATCCATACACACACACACACAGACACATCATCCATGCACACACATACCATACACACACACACACTATACACACACACACACACAAAGACATCCTATACATATATACAATTTTAAATGTTTGTGTAGCATCTGTCTTTGAATATTTAATTTTGGAAAATTTTAACATCTAACAAGTTTCTTGTCTAGTCTCAACATCGGAAGCAGGTGGAGAGAGAAGGTAAACACAAGCAGCTGCAGGATGGGGCCAGGCCACACTCAGACAGACAAGCTTGGTTTTGACCCTGGAGTTGCAGGGGAAGGGCTGAGGCTGGGCTCTCACTGCACAATCTAATAAGTCTCTGAGTATCGAGATGTTTTTCTCAGGAACTTCATTGTTTCAGGCAATGTCTTATTTATCCTCTCTTTTGGATCTTAGAAACAAGATGATAACTGGACCTCCAACTTAGGGAAGCTGAAGACATTTTAATATATCCTCAGCCCAAGACCCACTCAATGGGTCTCCATGCTAGCAGGAGAATATCACAACAACTTTGAACTGAAGACTTAACTTATTCTTTCAGAGCAGAGGTTCTCAACCTGTGGGTTGTAACTTCCTTGGAGACTTGAAATGCCCTTTCACAGAGAACCACTGATTCAGAGTCTGAACTCTGCTCTGGGCCTCTCCTCATCCTCCCCTCTTCTCCACACCAAGCTGGGCCGTATAACACTATACTTTAAATAACAACAAGTTCAAAACAGAGCAGGACCTTTTTACCTCACAACACTGGAGGTGGTAGGACAAACATATCAGCTTCATGGGAATTACTTACTGGAACTAGGAAGCAAAGGAAGATAGGAAGGAGAGGATAAGGAAAGAGGTGCAGGAAGAAGTGAAGCAATGAATAAATTCTACTTAAGACCCTGAGGTATGAGGCCAGAGACCGTGTGGCAGAATGCATTTTCACGGTCTTTCTTTTTTTAAAGTTAGCCTTAGGGGCTTTTTTTGGAGAGCCTGGGTGTTGCTTTATTAGAAAAGTTCAGATAACCCTGGAGTTCCGGTCTTAAGTCAAATATTTTACATTCCCAAGAATGTCTGGTTCATGTGTATTCATCCCGGTTCCTCATCTTTGTCCTTCCCACCCTCAGACCCAAACTTCTCCCTCTCAAGTATGCTCTGGAGTGCTGACGTTACAGACAAAGCCTCTGCAGTCTAAATAGGGCTGGGCTGAGGCTGAATATAGGCAAAGGGAATAAATAATGGATGATTAACTTGGCCAGCGATGGTGTAGCAGCCGTGGCAGAGTCTGTGGGAGTCCAGATGTGCTTTGTCAGATCTAACGAGATACTGGATTTAAGAGAAGGCACATAAAATCTGTCCTTCAGGAGCACTGGGATTAGGAGACTACACCCCACTGTCACCTCAGGACAACAAAATGGTCCGCATGATCAAACGTTTGTAATCACAGTTTGATTTGAGGCACAGTCTCTCTCATTGAGTCTGAAATGCATCATCACTGCCTGGCCTTGCCAGCTCCAGTCTCATGTCACCAAAGGAAGCACATAGTACCTGTCAGGCCTTCAAATCCAAAGGGACTGACTACTGGGCTTTAGGAAGTACAATGATGTCACCAAATGGTATATTGGTTAACTGCATGCCTTTCTTTCCTCATAGAGGAAATAAAGTGTTGAATAAAACCCCAGTGAGAACACTAGAGGCATGCTGAGAAGCTACACCCCATCTCCCCCAGTCACCATAAAACCAAGACAGAATTCCATCAAAGAGATGGCAATTTGGAAATTAGTCACATCCTGCCTGTATGCCCCTATCTGTGGTGCAATTGGGAAGAATTATTCCCATCAAGTCTCTGCAACATGGAAACAAAAAGACAGTCCATGCACTCAGTGTCCTAGTTTATCTGGAGGCTATCCAAGAGCCCGGCTGTGGTCACATCTGCCTCCAAGTGTTTTGAGCATTGCAGGACTGCCGGAACCTAGCCACTGAAAACAAAGGCGAGTCTCAGATCAAAGCTGCAGTTCTCCTGACCAACACCAGAGGGAGCAAAAGAACAGAAAAGGTTTGAGAAGCCCGTGCACCTCCACAGCTAATTGAAGGTCTTCTGGTACATAAAACTAAAGACCGGAACACACCGCTGCTTTTCAAATGTCTAAACACAGGCCAAAAATGTATAAGGCATGCATAGTTATAGGGAACTATAGCTAAATCAAAAGAATTTTTAAAAACCCTCCAGAAACCAATTCCACGAAAATATTTATGAATTACCTGATAAAGAAAGTAAAATATCTTGCTATAAAGATGTATAATGAACAAAAATATTGTGATCCAAGCACTTGATGGCAAGTCAGGTAGACTTCAAGTTCAAGGCTAGCCTGGGCTTTATGATGAGTTCAAGACCTGCCTGAGCTTCATGGCAAGACACTATCTAACAAACTAATGAACGAACTAAAATAAAACAGTAGAAAGATAAAATAATCAAATGAATGAAATCTTGAAAATTATACATAAGTAAAATGAAAATAACAACAAAGAGATGTAAACTATTAAAAGGGAAGTTGTATAGTTATTCTAGAAATAATTGGAAAATGGAAAGACAGATCATCTAAAGTGATCAAGTTACTGGAGCACAAAGGGAAAAAAATGAAGAGCTGGAGGGTGGGGTGCACGGCTTTAACCCCAACATGCAGGAGGCAGGGGCAGGTGGATCTCTGTGAGTTTGAGGCCAGCCTGGTCTACAGATGAATGCCAGGACAGCCAGGGCTAAATGGAGAAGCCCAGTCTTGAAAACCCAAAAAAGAAGAAGAGGAGGAGGAGGAAGAAGAGGAAGAGGAAGAAGCAGAGGAGGAGGAGGAAAAAGGGAGGAGGAAGAAGAGGAGGAGGAGGAGAAGGAGGATGAGGAAAATGAGGAGGAGGAGGAGGAGGAAGAGGAAGAGGAGGAGGAGAAAGGGAGGAGGAAGACGACGAGGAGGAGGAGAATGGGAGGAGGAGGAAAATGAGGAGGAGGAGAAGGGAAGAGGAGGAGGAGGAGGGAGGAGGAGGAAACAGCCCCAGTAAGCAAGGTGTGTGTGATAGTACACACCACTAAGCTCAGCTTCTTAGGGAGGGACAGAAGACTGTAACCCTGTGAAAAGCACTTACCTCACATGAGCAAGGTCCTGGCTCAATCTCTAGCACTGCAGAGAGAGATGGGATGGGGAAGGTAATTATTGTATATAGGTTACTAAGGACAAAAGAAAATTCCATGGTAATGAGTATACAATGTATGTATTATTATCTATATGTATATATTATGCATACGTAATTCAAGATGTAATTTGAGACGTCAGTAACATAGGGAGAAAATAGAGCTACAAAGTATAGTCTAAAATGCAACTGAAGTTAAGCTGTTGTCAACCTAAAACTGAGTGCTATTGCTTTGCTTTATGCAACAATGAGAACAAAAAGAAAATATCTATAAAATATAAGTAAAAGAAAAGAAGAAAGTTAAGACAGGTCACCTGCAGAAACACTAATTTAGAACATGTATAGATTCAAGGACATGAGTGTACTTCCTTTTTTCCTGCTTCCTGTGAGTGGTACTTCCACCATGCTTCTAGCCCCGAGTTCTGTCTCACCTTAGACCAGAGTTGCCGGAATGCAGGACCACAGACTAACAGCTCTGAAACCGAGAGCCAAAGAAATCCTGCCTTACATTGTTTGTGTCACACTACTATGATTGCCACAGAAACGAAGAAGCTTTTAATGCTATTGACAACTACACAGCAACAAAACAGATAGAGAAACTGGCAAATCCCTGCAAGTACGAATTGTATTAACGCTAAATCTCCAATCAATAAAAACATGAAAGACCAATAATGAGAAAGAAGTTATCAAGACCAGATGGCCTCACTAAAGAACCCCAATGTGCATTTAAAGAATGAACAGTTTTCTGAAAATTAGGGAAAACTCCAGATCATTCTATGGCATTAGTATTATCCTAAGACCTTACCAGAAGACCACAGCCCAGCACTGCGGATGAAGAATCACGCCAAATTTCCCAACAACATGGTAGTAATCTGCATCTCACTGCACGGTTAGATCATATACCACACCAAATGGGATTTAATCATGGAATGGGGACAGTTTAACCTGTCAAAATCAAAGCCAATATAGAGACTGGTACAATTGCTCCTGGTTTTAATCCCAGCATTGGGGAAGTAGAGGCTGGAGCTATGTGAGAACCGGGCTAACCAAGGTCACAGTGACATGTGGACCACAAAATGGAATTTTGAGCCAAATAAATTCTTTCTTACATTTTGTTGGGGCACTGTGGTGGTTTGAATGAAATGTCCCCTCCCACCTTCATAGGGAGTGAAACCATTGGGGGGTGTGGCCTTGTTGGATGAAGTGTGTCACTTGTGGGCTTTGAAATGCTCAAGCTAGGCCCAGTGTCTCTCTCTTTCTGCTGCCTGCCGATCTGAACATAGAACTCTGTTTCTCATCCAGCACCGCGTCTAGCCACATGGCATCCTGTTTCTCCCCATGTTGATAATGGACTAAACCTCTAAACCCGTGGGCCAGACCCAGTTAAATATCTTCCTTTACAAGAGTTGCCATGGTCATGACGTCTCTTTACAGCAATAAAACCCTAACTAAGGCAGGCACTGTATCATTGAACAGGAAAAGAAACCAAGACACCTAAGAACCCATCTTACGGCCATTCCCCAATGGTGAGTGGCAGGGAAACAGAGATCTGCTGCCAATGATGGGGGTGGGGTGGGTACACTTGGACCAAGATCTCCTCTAGCAGAGCCTTGGGATAACTTCAGTCCCAGCCAGAAAGACCTGTGACCCCTTAGAGGGACCTTAGGGCTGAGGGAACAGTTCAGTGACAAACACCTGTCTAGCATATGTGAGATCTCAGGGTCACTCCCGCACTGCAGAACACAAAATGCAAGAAAGTTTTAGCACTCTGTAGGGAAAGAAAATAGGTGTGTGTGTGTGCGTGTATGTGTGTGTATGT
>NW_021605140.1:2505760-2535188 GCF_004785775.1 Grammomys surdaster | reverse complement strand
TGCATATGTGTGTGTATGTCTGTGTGTGTGTGTGTGCTGTGCATGTGCTTCAGAAAAGGCTACATTTTAAAAATGCTATTGCTACTGGAGTGCTGTTGATCATGGTGTCAGAGTTTCACATAAAATTGTAAAAAAAAAAAAAACAACCAAAAAGACAAATCCACACACGAACTGACATGCAAACAACATAGTCCCAATAGAGGATCTGAGAACAAAAAGTTCCAATTAGTGCTACCCTAGTCTGACATCCACCATTGCAAATGAATTCCATCTGATCTTGTAGCATCAAGTCATTAAAAGTCCCCTGGAAGGCACAACATCTTAAAATAGTTTTTATAGCAGGATCATTACATGGAAAAATCTAACTCTAGAGTCCACTTGCGAAGGACTGAAGTAAGGACGCTGAATATAGGCATTGGCCATAGAAGAACCCAGAAGTCTCTTTCTCCCAGAGACTGGTGAGAGAAAGAAAAGAGCTGGGGGTGGGGGGAGAAAGAGGGAAAAACAAACAAACAAAATTTTCAGAGCTGTTGAGGCATGAATCCAAAGATGAGGAAGTGCCCAACCTCTTTTTGTTGTTGTTGTTTTGTTTTTGTTTTTTTGGTTTTTTGTTTTTCGAGACAGGGTTTCTCTGTGTACTCCTGGCTGTCCTGGAACTCATTCTGTAGACCAGGCTGGCCTCGAACTCAGAAATCCGCCTGCCTCTGCCTCCCAAGTGCTGGGATAAAAGGCGTGCGCCACCACCGCCCGGCTTGACCAATATTGACTGTAGTAGAAATGGAACATTTTGTAAATCCTTGGGTCAAAGCAAGAAGGACACAGGAAAATCTGTCAGTCTCTCTCATCCCTGTTATCCAAGATCACATTGGTTCCTCCCCTTTGCTAAGCTCTCGTCAGGTCAGCAAAGAGGGTCCGTGGTGCAAGGGTCAGGGCAGGGACTGGAGGGTGGAGAGAGACAGAGCCTTGGTGAGTGCCAATACCGATTGCTAGGAGAAAAACCTCTGGGCATGTCTGCGAGGAAGTGTCTATATTGGGTTAGCTGAGATGAGAAGCCCTAACCTATCAATGGGCGGCACCATTCCACCCGTGGGGATCCTCGGTCAAAAAGAAGAAGGGGACATAATCACCAGCTTTCATCCCTTTCTGCTTCCTGACTGAGGGTACAATGTGAACAGCCATCTTACCCTCCTTCCACTGAGCCTTCCTTGCCATGTTGGACAATACCCTCAAACGTGAGCTGAGAGAAACTCTTTCTTCCTCTCTCAAGTTGCCCTCTTCAGGCATTTTGTCACAGCAACAAGACAAGTGTCGGATATTGTGCTAGAGCATATTCAAAGTGGACGAGATCTTAAACCACATCCAGGACAGTTCGCGAACCAGCTCAAACTGGCTTGCGGGCACCTTGGTTTGCTTACTTAAGAAGCCCGTGGGTGTATGCGGCATTTAAAGTAGTTGGATTTTATCACTCATCTGACATCCCACAAGCTCCGCCTCTCACTCGCCTCTCCATCTGACATCCCACAAACTCCACCTCTCACTCACCTCTCCTTCGCCTCCATTCATTTTCCAGGCAGCTAAGCAAGGTGAGCACAGATAGTCCTCAGCCCAAAGCCCATGCAATATTCCAAATGGAAAATGAACTTCCTCTCAGCATCTAAGGCTAGGGGACTATCATTTCTACTCAGTCCGTGTGTCCTTCCTGAATTAGTCACTATGCTACAGGAAGATGAAGTAATATTGCTGGTTTTATCTAGAACTGGTGCCAGCAATGAATGATGGGGCGGTGCAGACAGCGAGAAGATGTTAATGACTGACAGTTCTCCCAGACCACACAGCATAGGGAAGGAAGAGTCTCCTAAAGACAGACGTTAGCAGGTCTAAATAATGAATATCATGGCTCCCGAGCAGGGAGTATAATGGAGACTGGAGACAAGGAGGCTGGAGAGGGAGTTGTGTGGTAAGAGAGAGGAGTGGGAGGGGCAGAGAGATCTTTTCAAAATATAGCTAGCTGAAGGAACTATGGTACTATAGAGAGATTTGTTGTTAGTTTAGGGAGGGGAGAAGATAGCGGGAATTAAAATATGAAACACACTAGCTATGTGCAGACACAAACTAACTTGAAAATTTCACATTTCTTGTGGAAGCAGACCATTGTCTACTGAAGACTATTGAAGACTATTGAAAACTATTGTGAGAACCGATAACCTGGCTTTATAATAAGAGTGCCAGAAACTCAGAAGGCTTAAAGTCTCTCTCCCTCTCCCCCCCCCCCTCTCTCTCTCTCTCTCTCTCTCTGTGTGTGTGTGTGTGTGTGTGTGTGTGTATCCATAATTGTATTTCTCTGCCTCCTGAATTATTTTTCATTGGCTAAGTTCTTGATGAAGGTATAGTCTTCTTGTGTCTAGAATGGCTCCCTCTGCAAAATCTTCATTCTCTTGGTTCAGAAAGCAAGACGTTATTTAATGTATATCCAGAGTCTTGAGATTTCCTCCTTTTCTAATATGTGGCCCTGGTCACATGGCACACTGTAACTTTTCAACCTTGGAATGGGCCGACAGTACCAAGGCAAGCAGGTGCTAGCTGCCAAGTAGGGAAGGCAGGGACTTAGTGCCTCCTGCTTCTCTGTGGCTTTCTGATGATGTCTAAATGCACCCCATACTGGAAGGGAAACATAATCATTTATTTCTTACATATGGATGAAAACAGATGATAGAAATGCTATAATTTTTCTCAGGTAAATTGTGAAGTTCAGTGCAATTAGCAAAACATCCTCAAAATAGCTTTGGTTTGGTTATCACACGATCCAACCCCAAAGAGCTTAGATTTGAATAAACAAGATTCAAACACATGTCTCATGTCTGCTCAAGAAACTGAGCTGAAGGAAGAGGCAACAACAGCCCCACACATCTCCTTAGGGGATATGCAAGCTCAGAACCAGGCTACAAAGAGAGAGGGAAGGCTTTGAAGGTCAGTGGACAGGCAAAGAGTCAGAGATTCCAAGAAGCAGAATCAGTATCAAGACCCAGAGAAGATACAAGGCTGAAACCCACAGGGAGCAGATGTAGCATGCTAAAGCATAATTCTCTCTGTCCAAGTTCTTCACCCCCCGTGTCAACCTCAGGAGTAAAGAGTTCCCATAGAATTCTGAGCGGTGTGCTCACAGCTTACCTGTTATGGGTGGAAGATGAAGCTTTGATAACTGTGCATCATAGGTCCATGATCATTAGACACCTACTATGGCCCAATCATCTTTCTCTTTTGAGTTCATAAGGGAAGCAGTGTACCTGAGAGCTACTGAAAAGAGAGAAAATCAAAATATCACTTTCCATGCAATGGAGTAATTGCTAACTTGATTAGTTCAGGGTTCTCTCTTTAGGGTCGGCAGCCTCCATCAACGGCTTCCAAGGGACTTTCCCTCTTGGACGAGGTACAAAATCCCCTCACTTTTGGTGAGGAATGCAAGCAATAAAATGTTCGTGTGGTTATGCACTCAAGGAGAGGAAAGCAAGGTAGCCAGACCCTCAAAGGAGGCCCTGACTCAGTTTCCCATGCCAGGCAAATGATGTATGAGAAACTAAGTGGGGGTTTGATTTCCTAAAATCCTACCAAGAAACCAAACAAAAATCTCGCGAAAGGCAAAGCTAGGAGAGAAGGGGAAATCCGGGGCTTCCCCTTCCTCCAGCACCTGCCTCTTCCTAGGGTACACTATGGACAAGCAGACCCAGCATAGCTGAGAACTTATTAGAAATGCAGACTCTTGATCCCACCCTAGGTGAGTTGAGTCAGAGAAGCAGTCTGGAAGATCATCAGGCAACTCAAACTCGTCAGAGTCTGGGATACGTTGAATTTCTGGCTCCTAAATTCACGCTCTGTTCACTTCCTAAAATAATGCTCGGCATATGGTCAATAATTAATGAAAGAATACTTGAGAAATTCTACTTGGCACTTCTTTAATTCCATCTGAGAGGAAGCAAGCATTTCCAAGAAGCTAGAACACACTACAAATGAGTGGCTTAGCCCGACAGAAGCATGCTGAAAGCAAGCAAATAAACAATTCCAGGCAACCACCCTCAGCACTGCCAAGTGGGCAAGTGGGACAGATGGGCATAGTAACTCCTTCCTCCCTTCCTTCCCTCAGGGTCCTCCCTCCCTTCCTCACTGGTGCTCCCCTCCCCTTTATTCTTAGGAGCACTATGGCCTTGTGTTGGGTTCTTCATCATACACAAGGAAATGTCACATGGGGTATCTGCCTCTTCGAACTCCATTCTTAAGACCCAAATTGAAGGCAAGATACAGTGTGGGGAGGGGAGTTGCTACATAATCAGTCTTAACCTTTTAACATGATTCTTTTATTTTCTGCATGTATGTATTTATGCGTATACATGTGTGGTGTGTGTGTGGGTATGTGCACACATGTGTGCAGAGGACAAAAGTGCACGCGGATGTCTTCCTCAATCACTGTCCACCTTATTTCCTAGGACAGGGTCTCTCACTGATTCACTAATTTAACCAGACTGGCTGACCTGTGAGCTCCAAGGACCCTCCTGCCCCACCTCCTCAGCACTGGGTTTCATAGGCTTGCTTGCACAACCAACACCTAATTGACCTACGTCTTACCTTTAGATGGCTAAAGTGACCTGATTTACTTCTTTTCGTTGAGACATTACCAAGTCCAAAGTCTGGATCTTTATTCGATTATTTTCTTTCTATGTTTCTTTCTACCCTAACACATCAGGGTAACAGGGAGCTCAAAGCACCCATTTTCAATCTCCTCCTTCCGCTCAATCTGATATACTACTTGAAAATAAAAAGGGCCAGGAGTTGGCAGATATTTGTGAGTTATTGGAGTTCTGCTGAAGTATTATTATGGGACCAGCCATGGTAGGATTTATGTGTAATACAATTACCGTTCTGCCGAGTACTTACACAGTGCTTCACAACAAATCCACTGGGTCATAACCCCACCCCCACTTAATGAGTAAGGAAATCTGAGGTTGTCTAAAGTTGAATAACTTGCCCAGGAACTAGCCAAGAGAGAATGACAGAGCACACCTGTCTGATTTCAAAGTTCCTTAAACCACTGAGCAAACAGAGAGCCTCACTGGTTGGTAAACGGTACACTCAGTGTGTACGCAGAGACTTACTCTTTCTAGAGCTAATGGGAGGCTCAAGTAAGATTAAAGGTGATGGAGTGTTTAGAAAAGGGACATTCTATAAAACACAAGGTATAATTTGGTACACTAAGTTCAGATCCAATGAAAAAAGCTTTAGTTCTCTATAAATGGTAACTACACTGGTGAAACACTCATCCTTAGCGTGAAATATATTCCAGCTAAGTTGCCGGGCCTTTTTCATTTACCAAATTCATAAATACCAAGTGTTTTACAAGTTTTACTCTTGATGTTAGTAAGGATGCTATGTAATGATGTATTTGTGCTGGGAGCACAGGTTGGTCCCACCTTTTAAATTTGAATTATATGTGATGAGGTCTCCTGCTATAGCCCAGGCTGGCCTGGACTTCACTCTGTATACTAGGCTAATTTCAAATGTGAAACATGCTTTGTGTCTCAATCTCCTGAGTGTCAGGATTACAGGCAGGACACCCCGAAGCCAGTTAGACCACATTTAGACAAACAAACAAACTGCGTGCTGGGGAGACGGTTTCGTGGTTAAAACACTTGTAAACCACCCACCCTTAGCTTGGGGGCCCACCCACAATGCCAGCAAGTAGAAGGTGGAGACAGGGGATCTCCAGAGAAAGCTGGCTAACCAGACTAACTGCTTCCTAAACCTTGGATTCGGTTGAGAGACTTGTTTCAATGAAAAACCGTGGACAGAAATCCATTAGGATCCCCAATGTCAGCCTCAGGCTTCCACATGCATGTGCACCGGCATTGCACACATATGTGTTCACACAGAAAGAAACACACATATTCTCATGCATACCACACACATACTCCTGAGGGAGAAAAGAGCTAATGGACGGTGAGTTTCAAGACTTTCTTGAGCTGGGTGTATGGCTCATTGGTAGAATGCTTGCCTGGCACAAGCAAGGCTCTGGATTTGACCCCCAGCACAGGGGGCCGGGTGGAGGAGATTTGCTTTAAAATTAACAAATTTTCCTAGACAGAAAAATAAATAAGAACAAAAAAATAAATATGAATAATGCAAGAGATTAAGAATAATGAAGAGATTCTGGAGACAGAATCTCTTGCACGGGTTCAAATACAAGCCTTGTAACTTGGCAAGTCTCTTAGTATGCTGTGACGGAATAGAAATAGCCTTGATAGACTCGTGTGTGAATGCTTGGCCCATGGGGGTGGCACTCTTACAAGGTGTGGCCTTTTTGGAAGAAGTGTGTCACTGTGGAGGCAGGCTTTGAGGTCGCATATATGCTCAAGCTCCGCCCAGTGGGGAATGTAGACTCCCCCGGGTTGCCTTCAGATCAAGATAAAAGGATCAAGTCAGGCTCCTTGACTCTGCCTTCAGCAGCCTGACTACCTACATTGCCATCATGTTTCCCACCATGATGATAATAGACTAAACCTCTGAAACTGTAAGCCAGCATCAATTAGACCTTTTACTTTACAAGAGTTGCCATGGTCATGGCACCTCTTCACAGCAATAGAACCCCTAAGACACATGATATTCAAAATTGGAGTAACTACACATTTCACTAGACTGTTATGAAGGTTAAATGAATTATATGCAAAGTGTTTAATCCAGCGCCTGGCACGTTGTAAGCACCAGGTATGTGATACCTAGTATTATTCACCTCATTTAGTATTATCTATAATAGTGTATAATGTAATATAAAAACCTGTCTGGATACAAAAACAACTTGCTTTGTACCTTAAGGCACACACATACAATAGACTATTATATAGCCATGAAAATAAGGCAGAGGGGCCCATCTCAGCTGTAGAGCCCTTGCCTGCATGGATCCCCAGGTTCAATCCCCAGAACTGCAAGAGGGAAGCAGTAAAAGAATATTTAATCTCATGAAACATGAACGTTTAAAAAGAAGGAAACAAATTGTAAACATTGTCCCGTACCACTTATATTTGTTAAGCAGAAATACAAACTTTGGAGTCTCCAGGTGCTTCTATGTATAAGTCGGGTTTTTTTTTTGTTGTTGTTGACAGTTTTCTGTTCTTTCCTAAACTTCTAGTGCAGAACAGCAGGTGTTTCTGATAGCCATACTATTGCTGTCAATCTTGTTAAAGTGCGACTTCTGGGTCAGTGGGCTGGCAATCTTGCACATGGAGCACTTCCCACGGGCTCATCAGTGATGCTGATACTGCCAGTCCAAGGCCTGAGTAGGAAGCTTTTCCAGCAGTCTCTACGCTTGTCTTGGAGCTCCGGAAGCACGGGCTGCTGGATCCGAGGCTGAGGTTCTGATTTAGACAGTCTGGATTATGACCTTAGAGTCTGCATATAATAATTTCCAGAAGATGTTGATGCTGCAGATCCGGGAACCACCCTTTGAAAATCACAACATTAGAGCTTCTCTCTCTCTCTCTCTCTCTCTCTCTCTCTCTCTCTCTCTCTCTCTCTCTCTCTTTCTCCCTTCCTCCCTCTCTCTCTCTTCACCACTAAAAATGTATCTATCCTCTTCATTGACTATAAATTCAAAGCCATAGGTTTCACCCAGAAATCCCTGGAATTCCTTCTAGACATCTCTCTCACACAGAAGGCCATAGAGTCAAACCATTAGGCCATCAGGCCTTGACTACACCTGAAGTGTCAAACATCACCGCGTCATGAGCTTACCTAGCTTTGGCTGATATGTTACACCATCTCATGCCCATCCTTCAGGGTCTTTAAATGTTGTTAGCCCCATAAGGCCTCCCCAGATCTCCACAGCACTTCCTGTGATTGCTAGTGGGGATCGTATCTTCCAGCAGTAAACTGGGTTCTTTTGAGGTGCAGGGGTGGAGTGGAGGTGGGGGGAGTAACTTGCCTATTTACATGTGCTTGTGTGGCTCAGCTAATCTCCAGCATACAGCTGACACTTTCACTGACAGAGTGAAAGAATGGAGGAAGGAGCCTCCCCAGGAAGGGCACGGAACTGTCCAGTAATGGAAACTGGAACCCTGTGCCCGCCAAGCCTGATGACCAACAGTAACAGGTGTTTCCATTTCCACTTCTGTGATTCATTCTGCATAGCTGCGCACGCACATAGCGTAAGCACACACAGTCTCCCGGAATACAACGCCAGGCACGCAGACGTACAGCCAGTGTCCTGGGCGCCTGGGAGACACACCTCAGCGACAACCTGGATTCACAAAAGGGAGGCCCTGCCACCTAAAATAGTAATGTCTCACTGCAACCAAAACAAGCAATGGTTCCTGCTTGTTTTCCTTGCTCCCTGGCGCACCTTTCTCTTTAGTCCTAAAGAAAGCCATTGAGGTGACCCCCCCGCCCGGCCCGCCCAGTCCTCCCCATACACACGCACCCCTCCCCCACAGCTTCTTTCGGCCACGGCGCGTCTCCGAAGCCTGGATGAATGGGAACCAGGGGGCCCTCTTTGTCGCTAATCCTCCCCTCCTTTGAGCAAACCCAGCTTCTTCCGGGTCAGCGACAATCACCACCAACCACCCAGTCGGGCCCGCTGTCCCCTGCACCACGGCCAGGCTCGCACAGGGTCCGGTAGCCCGCGGGGGCAGGTTGCGGGAGCAGAAAAGGGCGGGGACGAGGGCGGGCGCCGAGGGAGCGGGGGGAGGGAGCTGGGAGGGGAGCGATCGCAGAAGGAGGGAGCAGCCTCGGGCGGCTGGAGTCGAGGATGGGAGTGCGGGGCGAGCGCGCTGCGCCCAGGGTCACGGCCGCGGCGGAGTCTGCGGGGCGCGAAGCCAGCGCCCGGCGCTTTTAAAGCCCGGATCGCGGCGCGCTCCAGGCGCGGGCGGCGGCCGGATGGAGAGGAAGGGCTTGGCGGCCCGAGCCTCGGGGAACCCTAGCCCGCCCGCGCTGGGTGAGGGACCGCGGCCCGTGCCGCCACCGTGCGTCCCGAGCGGCGGAGGAGCCCCGGAGCGGAGCCAGGCTGGAGCGGCGGCCGAGCCCGCGGAGCTTATCCGGCGCGCGCACGAGTTCAAGAGCCAAGGGGCGCAGTGCTACAAGGACAAGAAATTCCGCGAAGCCATCGGCAAATACCACCGGGCGTTGCTGGAGCTGAAGGGGTTGCTGCCGCCCCCGGGGGAGCGGGAGCGGGACGCACGGCCAGCCTCCCCGGCAGGGGTGCCCAAAGCCAGCCGCCTCTCGGAGGAGCAGAGCAAGACAGTTGAAGCCATTGAGATCGACTGTTACAACAGCCTGGCAGGTAAGCCGCGCCCCGCCGCACCCCCTCCCCTCCTTCTCGGGACCTCCAGGGGCCCCGCCCGGCCACGCGTCCGGTCCCCAGCTTTCCCGACCTAGTCTCTCTGGGTCCCAGAGCGCCGTTGAGGCACACCGCGGTGCAGACTCCCTCCCGTGACAGCGGTGCTCTGGGGAGGAGACCTGGGAGGGAGGCGCTTGAGAAAAAGTGTGACTTTCAAGATGATGCCTTCCAAGGCCGTAGTCATCTCGAGTCTCTTCCCTTGCAAACATGGTAAATCTTGCCTATAAAAGACTGGGCAGACAGGGGGCGACCCAGCGGATCTGTCAGCAACTGCTACTGCTCACTTGAGCTCAAAATGAAGAGATAGCACCCAGGTGTGCCCCACAAGCCATGGGTTCTAAGGACAGCCCATGCACCTGTCTGTCCCACTCCAGTGTCACTGGCTCCAAAGTTGACCTGTGTCTTCCCTTAAGTAAGCATCCAGGTGGAAACAGGCCTTCCCCTCAAGTTCTCCTGCCCCAGTAGGAAAGAGAATTTTTTTTCAGGTTGTCCTCAGCATCCTGAGTAAAATGGATTCCAAAATGCCACTTTCTTCTCTCAGGGTCTTGCTGGTTGTTCCAGCAGTCTCAAGGCTCTGAGTCCATGGTTGGTCCTTAGCCCCACTGAATTCTTAGCCTCCTGACTATGGCTCTTTTGTTCGGCTGAAGGTGTATGTTCCACGGTGTGCACTTTAGGGATGAGGTTAAAGTGTGTGTGTGTGTGTGTGTGTGTGTTATAGAAAACTTAAAGTCTGTTAAAAAAAAAAAAAAGGAAAACTCTGAGGCTTTTGAAGGACTTCCTGTGAAGTGTGGCAAACAGTGTCTAAACCACCCTCTCCTCTTCACCCACCCAGTGTGTAGGGTTTTGGGCATAGTCAAACTTCTCTGTTAGAAAAGAAGGTGTTTCTTCATTTCTAACCTTGGAAGGTGCTTGAACTAACTATGGCCTGTTAGGGGCCAGGTAATGGGGGGGGTGTGATGGATATATCTGGAGGTTGAAAGACTGCAACCTATGGTCCATTCAGAAATGTAGATCTGCTGTGCTCCCTTTGGGCACTGAGCACCAGCCCCCCTCTGCCTTCACATTCTGCCATGTTTGAGGTCATCTTTCAGCAAGTGCTCTACCCCTGTGCTACCACGCCCCCACCAGGGGTCATCTTTACTAGGTGAAACGCAGCCTGGGAAGACACTGTATACATTGTAAAGTAGCTTACAAATGTAAAGAATTAATACCAAGGGCAGTTACAAAGATGGTGACATTGGTCCTAGTATTGCAAATAATGGCACCAGAGAAAATAATGGCACAGAAGGATGGAATATGTGAATCCATAAAAGGATACTTGACTCCTCTGGGTTCCTGTAAGTATTTGGCTGCTGCCCTGATGAACAGTTAAAGGGTAGAGCCTGTGTGGGTGGAGGAAGAGGCACTCTGGCTGGCTAATGCAGTGATTTTGGAGTGGTAATGGAGCCTGCTTCCAGTATTATCCGTGGGTACTCTAGGACTACATTTACTCCATGGTTCTGGCTACCAGCCCATAAGTAGCTAGGACTGCCTGCCATCCGCCCCACAAATGGCTACATTTCCATGGTGAAACCCAAAGTATGTCCTTGGTCAGGCCTGCCCAGTCAGAGAAGGACGGAGGCGTGGTCAATCTCCGATTCTGCCCCCACCACACAAACACTTGGGAAAACTTCACCGGTGACAAAGTGGAAATAAACCCAGAGGACTTTCCCTCCTGCTGCCTGCTCTGGGGCTCATCACTTATGAATATTAATAATGTGGCATATGTGTTGTTAGGTACCTTGTGTGCACTTTTGCTTTTTTTGAGACATGGTTCACTCTGTAGCCCTGACTGGCCTGGAACTATGTAGACCAAGCCAGACTCGAACTCAGATATTCACCTCAGAGCACTGAGATTAAGGGCATGCATTACCATGTCCAGCTTATACTAATCTCTTTATTTTTTTTTTTTAAAAAAAAGTATAAGAAATCTGAAAGAAATATGGCCATTCACCTCACAGAGGAGTGTCCCAAGACTCCAAAGCCATCTGTCTCCAAAGGCAATGCCCTGCCCATCACAGCTTGATGCAGAAAATCAGCATCATCTGGACCACTTCTGCTACCAGATACCCAGACTCAGATGAGCTCTCAAACCCCACATTTCAAAATTCTTTGGGGAGCCCGCAGCTGTGGTAATCAGGAAGAAAAAACATACAGTACCTTGATTCAAGGCTCTGAGAGGACCGCCTGATGCCTTTAGGTCTCACATAGCAGTGTGAGAGGTGACCAGCTGGTCAGTTCTGACAAAGTTAAAGTCCACACCCTGTGTGGAATATTCAGCATGTGACAGGAAGGCTCCACACAGAAATCACTTTGGTGACAAGTTTGACATTGCTGTCCTTTGGGTCGATAGGTGAAATCAGTTACTAGTCTCCCAGAAGTCCCACCTAGTACCAGATCATCCTTTCTCATGGGATTATCAAAGTAGTAGATACTTATATAGATGTTTTCTTCTAGAAAACAGCAAAAACATTTAGAGACGTGCAGAATGACCTCTAAGAGAGATTCTAAAGAGATCCGTGTTTAGCCTGGTTGTGCGCACACTTTTAATCCCAGCATTCGGGAGCCAGAGGCAGGAAGATCTCTGAGTCCAAAGCCAGCCTGGTCTGTAGAGTAAATTCCAGGATAGCTAGAACCACATAGAGAAACCCTGTCTCAAAAAAACAAAAAAGTAATTTGTGTTGAATGTGTGCTTGATATGGTGGTGTTGTTGTTGTTGGTAGTGGTAAGGGTGGTGTGTGTGTGCATGTGTGTGTGTGTGTTTACAAAGCAAGAGTCCTTGTCCTCCTATATCTGCAGTCACATATCCTGATTTTAACTTACATTGTGTCAAAAGCATTTATACATGTCATTAAAATATTTCATGAAGATTATTTTAAATGCAAAATTAAAAAAAAATTAAGTGTGCCTGGAATGGGAACACATGTCTTTAATCCCAGCATTTGAGAGGCAGGGGTAGGCAGATGTCTGTAAGTTTGGGGCCAGCCTGGTCTACAGGGTGAGTTCTAGGACAGCCAAGACTACATAAAGAAACCCTGTCTCAAAAACCTTAAAAAATATATATAAGCATGCATTTTCAGTTATGTTTGGATAGACAGGAAAGAAGAAGGGCTTATGCTGTTCTAGTTAGGGCTAGCACAGTCCAACCTGGCCCGTGAGATGGCCTCTCCCCTGAGTGCTGGCTAACAGGAAAGAGGCAGGCAAGAGCAGATTCATCCTGACAGGAAAGCAGCTGACTTCCGTTGGGGTTTTGTTGACACCTGGGCAGCCTGGTGATATGGTTCTTACAGAGCTTTCTTTCCACATAGAGCTATAGGTAGAGATAGAGGCCTGGTATTGGGAAAGAACTTAGAATAGCCCAGAAATACCTAGAGAATTAGGCTGTCTTACTAAGGGCCGCTATGCTCCAAACATGAGACTGATGTGAGGCTTCTAGGGAAAACATAAGCTCATGAGCCCTCCTGCCCTATTAATGAACCCCCTCCAAATAATATCCAGGGGGCTTCTAGGAAGCAGTAGGGGGTATTAGTCTAACACCCATCTGAATGGTCCTGGGAGCCCAAGAAGGGTGTGCAGACAGTTTGCAAATGGCGCCAGGCTATTGTCCCTTCCGATCAGATTTCATTTTTTTTTTTTCAGGAGGTCTCTGGCTAGCTGTGAAAAACTAAAAGATGGGATTTTTGCATGACTCATTTTCTGGGAGATTAAAGGGAATAGTACTTTCTTCTTTCAGAATTTTGATAGACAAGACAGTCTAACCTGCCCAGGAAGACTGAGGAATCTGCACCTTACTGGCCACAGAGCAAGCATGCGCTTAACTGATGAGTGGGTCTTGTTGA
The DNA here is from genome assembly GCF_004785775.1 of Grammomys surdaster. Taxonomy (NCBI): domain Eukaryota; kingdom Metazoa; phylum Chordata; class Mammalia; order Rodentia; family Muridae; genus Grammomys; species Grammomys surdaster. The sequence goes on along the minus strand of NW_021605140.1, from coordinate 2,521,937 downwards.
CCCCGAACAAGACACATGATTCTCCTGAGGCCTTGATAACTTTGAAGGGTAGAACATTCCCTCTCAGGGCTCTGGGGGCTGAGTTAAGGGTGTGGATATAAAGATGCACCCCACATTGCTTTGTTGCTGTTTTTATATTTAAATGGCAGTAGTGGGGATAGGTGCCATTGGATCCAAAGGCGAGGAACGTGTGCTCTGATTCTCCTCATGACCTGCAACAAACACCACTTTGTTCCATTGCCATTTCCTATCTATCTAGAGCTATGTTTGGGAGATTTCTTTTGTCTTACTAAAGGATAGACAGTATCAGATTGATTTCAGCTGAAGCCCCCAATATAAAAGTATGACAAGGCCTTAGGAACAGGTTCAGACCAAGAGAAATCCTGGAATAGTATCCTCTGAAACTAGCTTCATTGGTCTTAATAGACATGTCTTGAACTCATAGGTCAGGACTGGTCAAAATCTTAAGAGCTGTTGTAGTTTTTTGTCAGATTGACACGAGCCAGGATCATTTGGAAAGAGGGAACTTCAGTTAAACAAATGCCCCCCATCAGATTGGCCTATAGGCAAACCTATGGGGTGTCTTCTTTATATGACTGATGTGGGAAGGCCTAGCCCATACTGGTCCTGGGTATATAAGAAAGCAGGCTGAACAAACCACACAGAGCAAGCCGGTAAGCAACGCTCCTTCATGGCCTTCGATTCAGGTCCTGCCTCCAGATTCCTGCTTGAACTCCTGCCCTGACTTCCTTTCACAGTGGACTGTGATTAGGATGAGTTGGCCCAAATGAACCCTCTTTTGGCTTGCTTTTGGCTGCCAACCCCAAGTGGCAGTTAGTTGTGGTTCTCTGTCACAGCCATACTAAGGCCTCAGAACCTAACTAAGACAAGAACCTAGCACAGCATGGAAATATGAACCTTGTTCAAAAACAGGGAAATCATATCCCTAAAGATCCCAAAACATAAAACTCTTACCTGGGACATAACTGCAACCCAGTACTTAGAAGGCTAAAGCAAGAGAGTCATGAATTTAAGACTAGCCATCCTGGTCTACATAGTGAGTTTAAGACCAGGCAGCCTGGTCTACATGGTGAGTTCAGGGCCATATGGTCTACATAGTGAACTCAAGCTGGACTGTCTCAAAAACAACCCAACCAGAATGAAGCAAAAGATAAAACTTTTCCTTTTTTTTTTTTCATGGTTGCTTTATCTTAACATGGTGGATTTATTTTTTAAATTTGCTATTCAATGTCATTACAAGTAAAGAAAGTCAAAATTTTATATTGGAATGAACTTTACTATTCATCTGTGTTTTGTACAATGCCAGTTTTAAATGAGAATATGACGATTTAACTTGCATGTGGAATCAAAAATTACACAATTCATATTTTGTAGTTCCTACATGCATACATAATGTATGCCTACTGGAACAGGCTACACAGACGAACTGTTTTTATTTAACTTCTTTATATGCATGTTTTATGTGCAGATGCCATATGCACACTTTCTACAGGGCTTTCTGATAAATGAGGCGAGAGGAAGAAGCCATGGGTCACCCTATTCTTTCCTTTGTGCTAGTTCTAGCATAAGTGATTGGCTTATGCCAGAGAACCAACAGAAATAAGGGATATGACTGGGTTCTATGGGATATTTGTGTTACTTAGGCCCTCCCACCCCCAAATTTGAATAAGTTTCTGGTTTAAGAGTGGCCTCTTGGGTCCACTAATGTGTTCACTTCATTATAGATGTGACACTTTTACCTACTCTCATTGAACTCTGTATCATGGATCCGCCATAAGTCTGTGCTTGCGGGATATTGTGAATTCAAACGTGAACGGGGGTTCAAAGAACAGTACTGTGCTTATCTTACACACACGTTATATGCTGTCATCGGGCTTCACCTACGGCAACAGAAGAATATAAAAACAAACCCTGAATGCTTCCGAGCAAGGGCCCAAGGCAGCTTCATAAGTGGTTTGTCTTTGAAGTCAACCCTAAATGAGTCTGGGGGAGAGGACTGAATGGATACATCTAAGTATACAAAACTGGGTATATGGGTATAGACTCTGAGATGAGGTCTAAAAAGAAAGGATGTTCAGCAAAAAGTATGGCAGAACCAGACAGCCTAGCAGAGAGGTGCAGGAATCACAAACACAAAAACGGAAAGATGAAGAGGAGTTCAAAGACTAGGGACAAGCAATTGCCTGGTGGCCGGAAGATGAGATTCATGGTGAGAAATGGTGAAAGGAGAGGGAGGGGAGGAAGACTCAAAGCTGCTGGAACCTGGTGCTGTGGCCTAGGTAGTGTATTAAACAATACATCATGAAGTTCTTCTAAATGTAGTTTCTAAACCATCTCTCAAGGGAAGGTGAGAGAGTAAATGCATAAAACACGTTCAGGGAAGACGCTGGGAAGAGCAGTCTGGCCTTGGGCTCTCAGCAGAGTCACTAAGGTGGACGCTTACTCTCCCCCCAAGGGGTGTGTATCAGGTAGCCTCTAGCTAGAAACTCTGGAGGGTATCTAAAAATCAGGTTCCCTACAGCCGAAATGCTCAAGAATAACTGTGAAAGACGTAAAGGTCTGACCTGCTGCACAGACAGGAAGAAACACCAGAATCCGGAAGAGCCTAAAGTCGCTCCAGGAATGTTATGGTTAGGCACCAGCTCCACGTAGGACAACCTGTCTGCCCTGTACTCACTCTCACTAGGCTCTTCCAAATAGTGAGGATGGAAACTGGATGTCTCAACCAGGCAACCCAACACTTCTTGATTCCCTTTGGAGACTGATGTACCTTTGAAACAGTTTTGTTTTTTGTTTTTTGTTTTCTGTTTTTTCGAGACAGGGTTTCTCTGTATAGCCCTGGCTGTCCTGGAACTCACTCTGTAGACCAGGCTGGCCTCGAACTCAGAAATATGCCTGCCTCTGTCTCCCAAGTGCTGGGATTAAAGGCATGGGCCACCACTGCCCGGCTCCTGAAACAGTTTTATATTTCTTCTCAGATAATAACTGTGGCTTAGTCTCAATCACAACACAGTAACATGTACCCTATCCCAGACAAGGACATCAGACATAAAAAAAAAAAAAAACCATAGATGGAGGTGAAGGGCTGGCTCAGCTGTCAAGAGCATGTCCTATTTTTAAAGAAGATCTGAGTTTGGTTCCCAGCACCATTTTGGGTGGCTCACAACTGCTTATAACTTCAACTCTGCAGGGTTGAATCTGACATCTCCGACCTCTCTGGGCTCCTATACTGTGTGCACATACCCACGCAGAGACACATAATTAAACAATAATAAAAATAAATCTTTAAAAAAATGTCATAAAAGAGTTGAGTTTTTCTGATGAGGTCTACATGGACTTAAAATTGCTCATAGCAATGTAGGGTTCATTACCTCTTGTATATTTTGTTCACATATATTTTCATAATATCATTGAAGAAGAACCATACCATGTTCAATAGGACCCAAACCAATAGTTCTCATCTAAAAATAATAATAAGCGTTAAGTGTTGAGGAGAGTTGACTTAAGCCAGAGAAGCTTAGTTAGAATATGTCCAGGCAATCTCTCCATCCATCCATCCATCCATCATCCATCCATCCATCCATATTCCTGCCAAAGGGACTTTAAAAATATATTATTTATTTATGCTCCCAAATGACAGGCAGAATTTACAGAGGATACTTGGGGAACAGGTTTCTCATCTATAATGCTTCCATTGTAAGACACAAATATAAATTAGTATTAACTAGCCGGCTCAAGAATTGTGTAAGATAACATTTTATGATTGCAGATTGGTATATGAATTTTCTGGTCAGCATCACAAATTTTCCATTTGGCTTAGTCAGTCATTTCCAGTGATAGGGAAAGTCATCTTAAATGAGGCTTGTAGCAACCACCACCAGCACAACAACCACCATGCTAATAACAGTAACCAGTGGTAAAGGCAAAGAAGAGTCACATGGGCCCAATGCCTGGCACATAGTAGGTCCACAAATGTTTTGGGGAAGACTGAAATGCTTATGTCTTACATATCTGTCTTGCGCGTTAAGGAACCAAATTACCCAACTGTTCACTTACTGTTTGTTGGGTACCCGCTATGTGGTAGATCTTGGGCTTAAGGGTCTGCTGCAATCAATATGAAGTAAAGCTTCTTCTTTCAATGAACTCATATATGTATTCCACTTTGATCTGTACAGCTTTATAAGACAGAAAACTCAAGCTTGGAATAGTTCAATCATTTTCCCTTGGCCACATAGCGGTACATACTAAATTGGAACTTATCTGTAATCCTAAAGCCTGCCATTTTAGCCATTTCATGACACATGGCTTCAGTACTAAAATGGCTCTTCTTGGAATTTCCATCAGTCCATCTGTTTTCCTCTTTTGCGACAACACAGACGACATCACATTGGCCTTAGAAAAGATAAGCTTTGACGTTTCTAGGGCAAGCTCCCATGCCCATCCTTTAGTCATTTCTCCTGGAACTTAAGCACTATGCTTGCGCCTCGTGGGATCCCATTTCATGCTGGTCCTGAGAGATGACAGGGAGAGTCCTGGCTTCTGTGGCCAAGCAGAGCTGGTGTGTTAGTGACTTTTCAGGCTGTGACAGAGTACATGGCAGAAACAAATTAAGAAAGGAAGGACTGAGCAGGGCTCACAGTCCATCACAGCTAGGAAGGCACGGCTACAGGAGTGCTTTGTGGCTGAGGCACTGAGAGCCTGCAGTGACTGGTTAGAGGACCCGCTGTTAGGAAGAATGCTCAGACAGGATGTAGGGCTATAGCTCATAAGCCCTGTTCTTGCTGCCCTGTGTCTGCTTCCAACCTCCTCAAACAGAGACAACCAAGAAAAGACAAACTGTTCAAACGATTGAGCTTGTGGGAACATTCCCATTGAAACCATAAAGCCTAAAACCCTCCCGTGTCAGTGGAAAGGTGACCTGGGTTTGTGCAATCAGAGAAGACTAAGTCTGGATGTGAAACCGGTTGATGAGCATAGAGACTCCGAAGCCCACCCTGCACCGTCCTCTTGGCTTCCTGCCTGTTCTGGGGCATGTGGCTCCAGCCACAAGTTTTGAGAACTTTAAGTGGACAAGCAAAGAATAGGTGATCACTTCAGATGCAGAAGAAAGCACCTGCTGGCAAAGGTGCAGGGTGTGTTCTCCGAGGGCAGAAATGTCACTTGCTTTCTTTATACACCCCCATCTTTAGGAGTACAAGCAGAAGCCTGGTGTGATGAGGAGGCCTGGGCTGTCGATTCTGTCTCCTATTTCCAGTGCACCTTGAACCAAGGAACCTTACCTTTTGAGTTATGGATTTCTAGTTTATAAAAAACAAGGGCTGGATTCTGGAATCTCTAAAGCCCCCTTCCAGTCTCTTAAAGATAAATTTCTACGTCCTTCTCTTCTGAACTGTAGGCCATTTCACAGAACGACATACTTCTGTGTGTTCTCACATGACCAGTCTCCAAAAATTCATTATGCAAAAAGGCACAATGCAGAACAGCATTTAATATGACCTCCTCTATTAGAATATTCAAGAGACAATGACAGTGTTAAGTTTGAGATCATGTGAAATCGTAGCAAAGCAGTGAATGGTCGCCTTTGTAAAAAGGTTAAGGAATTTCAAACAGAGGACAGACAGACAAGGAACTCAGCTTTTTATATAAAATCTCTCTTATTGGCTTTTCTAACTTCATGCTTCATAACTTTTTTAAAAAGAAAAATGATGGCATTAGTTTTCTAGGTAGAGAAATTATGAGATTTTGTTTTGTTTTCCTTACATTTACCCTAAGGTAACCCAACATACAAACACATTTTCCCATATTACTCTGAGAATCAGCTATGTCTTGTCATTGTCAGACAGTGACATCAAAGATGTCAAACAAATTATCCCAGAGCCCATATTTTCTCTTTATGTCCCTGGTAGGATGTAGTCTACATACAAAGCTCAATACAGGTGGCATGGTACCCCACAGAATAGGGAGATGCCACACATTTGCGTCAATTTGGGTCTGGTGGGCTAAGACAGGGAAGAGGAGGGTCAGGGCTTGTGACGTAAGTTGGTCCTGAATGTTACTGCTCTATCATTTAGGAAGGGGTGGGGTGACCATTTAGGATTCTTGTCTGGGAAATCTTGCCCACTGCTGGCTTCAGCAGAGCAGCAAGATCACCAGAAGGAAGCCTGCTCATTCGTCTGATCTTTACTGGACACCTGCTGTGGCTCTTCACCACCCAAACTTGAACCACTCTGTTCTCAGAATGTCATGTGGGGGCCAGCCTTTGAGACCAGGCTCTGCTGAAAACCAGTCAACTTCAGGGAGAGGCTCAGTTTCCCTATACATAGAAACAGCAGGTAATTTCTAAGTCCCCTTTCAGGAGCACCAAACTACTAGGATTTTAAGGGCTTTTAGCCATTTTTCCTAGCTTATTCTCTATCTCTGGGAATGTCCAAAGCTGGGGAGGCAAATGGGAGACAAGCTCTCCTTTATTCTGGCTTACTCATCCATGCTGACAGCTACTCATTCAAAGGGCTTGGCTGAGATGGCCAGGCAACCCTTGCAACTCGGGGAGAGGCCAAGGGACTTCATTGTCTCTCAGGCTGTTAGGGATGGACATGGGAATTCTGAGAGGATTGTGGGTTGGGTAGGAGTTAAAGCCAATTTAAACTTCTCTGTGGATCCTGGCATCCACTGGTGACCCAAAAGAACACATATCGATGCTATATCTGCTGTGATTAGTCAAAAAGTACTGATTTTTGACTCTAACTGCACAGTCATTCAGCACTAGAAATTACCCCAAGGGGGCAGGGAAAGAAACAAAAAGCTTTAGAGACAGGCTGGCAAGGGCAAGAGTTTTGGGGAATAGACGTCCACCAAATTCTAGCATCTTACAAAGAAGCCACCCTTGGCATAAGGCTGAATAATAGCCTTGGGGAGTCTGAAAGTTCTGGTCATACTAAGTCAAAACTGAGAACTTTTCTCTAAGGGATCTGTCACCTCCAGATTGTAGAGAACACAGAAGTGTTAGATACGTGAGTGGACTCTTCTCTGACACCTCTACAGGGATATCTGTGTGCCCATATGTGCACATAGAGGAGGAAGGAAGAGATGAGACACAGAGGAAAGCCTCATTGCACAGCAGAACCCCAGAAATGCACAGGGTGGTATAATGGAGGAAGACCTTTGCTTAGTGTAAGGATCTGGACTTGAATTAACTCCAGACAGATCCCAACCCTGTGAACTACTTTGTTCCTTAACACACAGAGATGTGTACCGCATAGGAATGCCATATGATTAAGGGGTACAGGCACACATACCCAGCACAGTGCTAGAAGATGATTTAAGTGACAGCTGTGTGCAGAGGTGGTTATATCAATGACAGCAGAGAGAGGCATATGGGTGGAGATGAGGAGGGTGTGGCAAAGGAGGCTCTGTGAACACGGGAAAGATACAGGTGAGTGCTAAGGGCAAAGGAAGGGTCATAGGTCACGGGCATCTCACCCCCACTAAGCAGCCACAGGCTAGGATAGGTGAACAAGATGTATCCAACACCTTAGGTGTAGATGTGGGGAGGCTGAGTGAAGGAAAAGTTGACCAGATGTTCTCTAGAGAATCAACTGAATTATATCAGGACCTCTTTTCCTAGACCCAAGGGTTAAGAACCTGTGCCCTGTCCCAACTTCTCAGGATTAAGGGATCCATTCAGGAAACATAGAAACTGCTTGGTAGGCACCGGAAAAAAAAAATGGTTCGATGGACAAAATACTTGCTACACAAGCTTGAATCCCAGAGTTCAGATCCCCAGCACTCACATAAATTCTGGGCAGGAATGGTGGCATACCTGTAAGCCCAGGACTTGGGAGGTGAAGACAAAATATTCCCAGAGCAAGACTCCTACTTAAACTAGCTGAATCATGAACTCTTGGGTCAAGGTAGAGGCCTTGCCTTAATGTATATGGTGGACAGAGACAGGAGACCACAAAGTCAACCTCTGGCCTCCATAACCCATGTATGTAAAACACACATACACACACACACACACATACCACATATAGCCAAAAATAAAAAGTGAAAGAAACTGCTGGAGTCTTGACAGCCATGGGCTCCAGGCTGACACTGTGTACGTGAATGAGGCTCAGTTAGATGTGTCAGAATGTGTCTGTCCTCCACGTTCCATTCTCTGCCCTGGGGTTCCCCAGGTTCTTTCCTTGAACTGACGCAGCAGGGAAAGAACTACAAGCCAGGGAGTAGGTACTCTCACAAACCAGACCTGTCACAAATGAGAAGATACATGCTGTGCTCATTCAGGTCCCTGTAGGTCCCTTAGAGTTCAACAAGAAAGAGAATGGGTTGATGGAGTGGGATCGGGCAGGTGCCACGGGAGAAGCCACGAGACAGATGCTGCCCATTTTCTATGGTGTCATGCAGGTGCCTAGGGCCCAGAGCTCCTAGGCTGAGGATGGAAACAGCTCTGGCTTGGCTGGGTATCTCACGAGTGAGAGGATGGTGGTGTGGAAATCCCTGTGGATTTCTCTCAGGTGTTCCAAGAGCAGAATGTCCCCAGTCCTCTCTACTCCAGAGAAGCCCAAGGCCCAGAGAGCACTGTCCATGTGGCTACCCTTCTCTCTTTAACAGAATGTAGACCAGAGTTTGGTTTTTTTCCCAGTGGTTTGTCTTAATGGTTTTTAGTTACAAAATAAAACATTGTAGCAATCAAAGTTGTTGAAAGTAAAAGAAGCTATGACAATCAATAAACAAGCAAATGAATAAAAATAGTCGTCAGTCATATCATAATTTGCCTTTCTCCAGTTTGTGAAGGAATGAAGTTGGTATGCTTTGGCTCTTGCAGCCCCACAGGGTGCTGCTCCGTCCCCCTCAGTGTGACCAATGGCAGCCCAGTTCTCTCTGCCACCTCCTTTCGAACCACTACAACAGTCTGTTAATTCAGGTTTTTACCAGAGGTGACGGGATACACAAGGAGAAAGTCTTGTTAAAGCTTACCAACCATCGCACTATTAGGAATTAATCAGTAGACCCTTACTTTCTGGAAGGTTCTTTCTGTCTTCCATGGTTATCACGCTTTTCCCTCATGTCCATGTCTTAGCCTTCCCTGACTCCTGTCATTACATATGCAAAGTGATTTGGCTGGATTTTATCCACTTGAAATTTATCCAGTCCCCACCTCCGAGCTTCCCCACACTCATCTGAAGCAGCTGTTAAAGGTAATCTGATGGGTGTGGGGTGGATAGTTCCTTGCTTGGGAGTGGGGGGACTGTTTTTTTTTAAGTCATTCAGTGTGCAAATGTTTGCACTCTCCATTTTTCCATCAGTATTTTCCATTGAGCATAGTTTAGCCATTAAATTTTATTATTCTGTACTAGGTTCCAGTTGCAGTAGCCGTTATTCATTTACTACTGGTCGGGGTTTTGTTTGGTTGACAATCTGCTCTGATACCGTGCTGCCAGCAAGGGGGTGGGTGGCTCTTCCTGTTACAATTGTGCCTGTTAACCCACCCCAAGTGTCTGATGACATGGTGGAAGGCTAGTGGGAAAGTCGGTAGATGCAGAAGAGATGCCACTGGGGTTACAAAGGATGGCAGGAAGGTTTCCAGAACAGAAAGGTTCGGTTTGTTGTTGTTTTGTCTGTCTTAGTTACTGTTCTATGACTGTGAGGTGACACCATGACCAAGGAAACTCTTATAAAGACAATATTTAATCGGAGCTGTCTTACAGTTTCAGAGGATTAGTCTTTTATTATCATGGTGGGAAGCATGGCTGCATACACACAGGCATGGTGCTGGAGCTGAGAATTTTACATCCTGGTCTGAAGGCAGCAGGCAGAGAGCAAAAGCTTCTTCCCTTTCTGTTGGCTGCTGCGGGAAGGCAGGTGGGTCTTCTGACCTCAGGTGATATGAGCCTATGGGGGACATTCTCATCCAAACCTCCACAATAGCCGAAGGGAACAGGATGAGACTTTGACTTCTGATTTCTCTCCATCCCTGGCTTACGGCCAGACTGAAGTATGTTCTCAGACACAGCTGATGAGGGAAAGATGGCAGCATGTGGGTTTATCCTGAGTACTTGTGGTGATTGTGCCTGTCATCACATAGCAACAGCCAAACTGACATTCCCAGAGACCCTCCTTCCAGACAGAAGAGTGGGTATTAATAAAGACTCAGTACCTGCAACCCGTCATCCTTCACCCCTTTACTGCCTTCTGTATCACACCAATATCAAGAGTGAGTTTTGGGCCGGGCGGTGGTGGTGCACGCCTTTAAGCCCAGCACTTGGGAGGCAGAGGCAGGTGGATTTCTGAGTTTGAGGCGAGCCTGGTCTACAGAGTCAGTTCCAGGACAGCCAGGGCTACACAGAGAAACTCTGTCTCGAAAAAAAAAAGAGTGAGTTTTGGGGACCATGGCTATAATAACTTGAAAGAGAGCTGCCATCACAGCCTGGTAGGGCCTTCCTTCATGGAAGTGGCACAAGACATGCACCAAAGGCTGGACTGACCTCGGGACTCAGTTTTACAGCTCTTTTCAGTGGGTTCCGATATCCCATAAATAACTGTTAACATAATTCAGCTTAGAGGATACAAAACTGCCTTTTCACCTTGGCCCCTTTACCTGCTCTTTAATGGCTACCCCATCATCCCCCAAATCTTCATGGGGGGGTCAATTCGATTAGGGGGAGCCCTAGCAGATGGCAAAAATCTACAGATCTTCAAGTCCCTTATACAATGTGGTGTCATATTTGCCTGTAACCTGCATACATCCTCCTGTGTACTTTACATCATCTCTGGATTACTCACGTGACCTAAAAACTGCATTTGCTATCTGAACAGCTGTCATAAACGCTGTCTTAGGGGATGACAAGAAAAAGCCTGCTCAATACAGATGCAGCCTTTTCTCTCTTTTTCCCCCCCAAATATGTTTGACTGACAGTTGGTTGGATCTGCATACACATGCAGATTTGCAATGTGAAGGGATTGGTTGCCAGCAGGGTGGAGATGAATAAAACCTTGTAGAAAAGCAGTATCTTTTGAGTGCTTTCCCATGAGAGCGGGTCCATATTGAGTAGCTTTACCAAGGGCATCTGTTGGGGATCCACAGTGACAGTGAGAGGTATCATGAAGCACCCCAGGACTGGGACATCCAGCTGGAGGCTTCAGAGATGGGAAATGGCAGGCTGGTAACAGTAAAGGGGGTACTTTCCAAAGAGAGCATCGCAGAAACAAGGAAAACAAAAGAAAACACTGGGCAGGATATTTGTCGACTCTAGTGGGAGCCTGTGGTCAGTAAAAGGAGGAGGTCCAGAATTTGTAGTGACGGAATAAAGATTTACCCCCCACCCCGAGATAAATCTGCCAAGGGCATCCTGAATGTGGGAGCGGCAGGTGAGTGGGAGACTCCTCTGTCTGGTTGTCAGGAAGGGGGCATATTTCTGAGAACAAAGACACAGCTACTTGGAGGGTACTGGCTCCCATCTGGCCATCCTCCTGCTCACAATCATTTCCCAGTCTCTAATCTTGGAAGACACCTTTGGAGAATAGTGTCCTGTGGGTGTGACTCGGGAGTAAGTTATCCCAACTGTCTCCCTAGTAATTGGGTGCAGGGCTTAAAAGGTCACTTAGAGGAGCCACAGGCAGTTGATGGCTACTGAGAGAGAAAGTCACCTTTCTTTAGAAGTGTGGCCACTGCGAGGTTGTCCATACCCCAATTGATGACTCCACACCCATGAGCACACAGGCAGCACTCGGTGGGCTGGGAAGGGGATATAGGACTGAGGGGTGGGTGTGATCAAGATACATTGTATACATGCATGAAACGTTCATGGAACAAATAAAAAAAAACCTTGAGTTCTTTTTATTCGCAACAATTAAAAAGGAAAAAGTCACTTGGCTCCCAGAGCCCCAGCTCTGGAAGCAGAGCCAATGATACTGTTAGGCTACACTAAGTGAGACCGTCATGACAGGTACTGAGTGAGGAATTTAAAATGCCTTAGAGATGCTTGTCTGGAAGAGCAAAGAGACGTATACAGTAACCACCTGAAGACAGGGGTGTCTTCTGACTTAGGATGTGGCTATGTGAAGTACATTGTTAGTAACTGAAAGAATCCACTTGATGACCACATCTGTAGTCATGATTTCATTGGAAAGAGATGCCTCCAACACATATTACACCAGCCCTATCAATAGGCAAGAGAGTGTGTTATAATTGGTAGACTTTTTAAAAGTCATACTTTCTCAGTAAGCCATTAATAGAAATGAAGGAGAAAGGGTACCCGATCATTAAAAAGCCATCTATAAAAAACTAAAACTCACTTTGCACTTAGTAGCAAGAGACTGAAGGGATGTTCTTCCTAATGGCCTAGGTATTGAATTTTTGGGTGTCTGTTCACGAGAAATAAAGGTAGAAATAGCTATTCTTATCAACTTTACCCATAATAACTCATGATTCATAAACCTTGTGATAGCAAAACTATTCAGTACCTTAATTTTAATAGCGTGTAAATAGATAGCTCAGGTATCTCACTGTGATTAACAGTGGCACACCCACACTGTACAATACTATTCACAAATGAGACAGAGCAAACTGTTGAGACATGTGACAGCTTGGATCTCAAGGAAATTGTGTTGGCTAAAGATAATTCTAAACCATTTCATACCATATTATTCCCTCTTCTGCCCCCCTTTCTTTCTGTTGTTTAGTTAGTTTGCTTTATAAGAGAGGATTTCTCTATGTAGCCTGAGCTGCCTTTGAACTCACTGTGTTTTCCTGTGAATCCACAGTCCTACCACTAAATCCCTAATACTAGGGCTATGATGTGCACCACCATGCCCAGCCCATATAACAATTTTGAAATAACATTTAAAGCATGGAGAACAGATTGACAGCTGGCTGCTGGAGAGAGAGAGGGCAGGAGGAAGGTTGATGTGTTTATAAAAGATAGGAAGGCCTGGCTTCCAATCCTGGACTGACGATGGCCTAACTGTAACCCTGATTCCAGCACTTCACTTGGTGGCCTTGAGCAAGCGACTTAACTACCTGGTGCCTCCAATTCCTGATCTGAAATATGGACAAAATGCTAGACCACGCTTTGGAGGCGGTTGTCAAGAGTAACTCGGGTTAGTGCTTAGAAAGCAGGTCTAGCTGTTTGTACTTACTCCAGATTCCCCACACTTGTGCTGATAGCATTCCTGAGAGGTATCTGGGCACTGGCCACTGATGCACAGCTGGATTCTTCTGATCTCACCACACAGCATCTTGTCTTGCCCCTTCTCTATCCTCCTGTTCAGGTTCCCTCATTCCAGCAAGACATCTCAAGTCACCAAGAGAAATAGTCAGGATGTCAGGATGTCACACTGTCTGTCTGAGAACACATGTTTGTCTATACATGCAAATATCCCAGCTCTAGACCTTGGCCATCTGACATCTCTGCCCTTTGGCTAGTCCTGGGGTACCTAATGACTGTCCTGGGATTAACAGAGGCATGATTCTTAAGAAACACGCATCTGGGGCCTGGAAAGATGGAGCACTACCTGCTCTTCCGGAGAACTCAAGTTTAGTTTCTTGCACCCATGTAGGTAGATTACAGTTGCTTGCAATTCCAGGTCCAAGTGATCCAATGCCTTTTTCTGACTTCCCAAAGTACCTGCACACATATGGTGTACACACATAGGATAATAAATCTTTAAAAAAAACACACACACAGATTTGTAATCTCAGTTATTCAGGAGGCTGAGGCAGAAGGGATCACAGGTTCAAGGTAAACCTGGGTAATTTAGTGAGATTGCATCTGGAAATAAAGATTAAAAATGAGAACAATGTTAGTGTGGATATAGGGAGGGAGGGGACACTCTTTCACTGCTGGTGGGAGTGAAAACTGGTGCGACCACTATGGAAATCAGTGTTGAAGGTTCCACAAAAAGCTAGAAATAGATCTCCTACAGGATCTAACTATACCACTAAGTAGAGCTTACCCTATAATGAGGCAACACTTCCTACTAGATACCACAGGCTACCAGATAAAAAAAATCCCAGCTCCAGGAATGGAGTGACCTCTTTTGAAGTTGTTGGCCAGTGGGGTACAATGTACCCCCTGAAATATCATAGAGTATTGTAGCTAGCCAGTCTTTGGCTGCATAGAGGGTTCTTTTTTCTTCCCCCTTTCTCCACTCTTCCCACCCTTTGAACTCCCTAATACTAGAAAGGAGAGGGGAAAGGAGGTGACATTATCACTAGACTACTTCCTGCTGATTAGGGCATTGAGTTCCTTGAGGCAACTTTGATCTTAGCCAGCAGGATATCTAATTTCTTCTTTCCACATGATTACTTAAACCATGACCAACGGCAACTAACATCAACTAACCAAAACCCACCAACAACAACCAACAATCCACATGTGCTTCCCAGGGCCCTAGAATCTCTATACTCTCAGAAAAGTCCTCAGAATTCCCAGTATCACACAATCTGAGAAACTATCTGCCACCGGAAAAATTACACCCTTGCTAGAGGACCAGGTAAACCGTAGTCAGCTGCTGTGGGCTGTCTGAAGCAGCCCCATATCCCACACCTGGGATTAAAGTGAAAACATATTTTATAAAATTTCTATGTTTTTCAAAGAAACCAAAACTCCAAAATTGTCACTAAAGACTATTGTCATGGCTCTTGGTTCCCACTCTCCAGAATTTGCTATTAAGACCTTGTTACTGAATACAGCGGTGATTTGAATCATAGAACGTGGAAACATCAAGCTGGTACTCACCTGCAAAGTTCATACATACTGGCTAGTTCTTTATAGTTCTGGAAGGTGTTGTGCACACTACCAGAAGAGTAACCATCAGTCTCACCCAGATGTAAACCTGAAAGCTAGACTGATGACCAGCCTGGCAAGATACACTCGCAGGTTCCATGATGGCAAGGATGCCCTGGGAGGGAGGAACCAGCCATTTTCTGAGCTGACTAAAAGCCTGCTCCACAAGGTGAAATCCATTCCTGGCACTTTATCTGGGTCAAGAACCTGTGGCTAAACATGTCATCTGCCCCAGGGGAGTATCTACTACTACTATCCGGCTAAAACAGACACAGCATTAAGGCAGCTCCTGATAATTTCTAACCATATCCACAGACTGCTGCATCTCCCAGTTCTCATCAGAGGCGTGTCTTTATGTCGTAGACAGTGAGAAGCCCGAGACCACAGCTGCTCAAGATGCAGAGAATGAAATCCTGAGGAATACTCAGCCCTAAATGAGACGTCTATAACCTCTCTTCCCAATGCTTGTATTCCCTCTCCTCCCAGGGCTCACGGATCATTGTGGAAGAGCGGATCAGAAAGATTTTTGTAAAAGGCAGAGGTGGCGCGGCTCACTATAAGGAAACTATTTTCCAGACACAGCAGGGCAGCGACACACATACACTCATGGTGATTTCGACAGCCTACCGGAGAGATGTGCAAACTCAAGTCAGACGAAACCCCAGCATGGAGAGAGGTGCTGGGCTGTAAAGTCTCACCTCTAACTGAGAAGCTATTGGAAAATGATAGCTGCTGGGAGAGAGAGAATCAGTTTTCTTTAAGGGCGTGGCCACAAGTAGACTGACTGTATGGGAGTGAGTGGACCGTTACATAATCTAGAGTCTATGGGCGACACAAATTGAACTTGGTGGATTAAAAAAGAGAGACACAAAGGTGGGTGACTGGGTAAGTGGGTGTACCTATGTGATGAATCTGGGGAACAGGGGTGAATATTAACACAATTCATTGAATGAACATCTCAAAAAACTAATAAAAGATCAGAAAAATAAATAAATTAAAGGAGGGCAGTCACATGGCTCGGAAGTAAAGCACTTTCTTAGCATGGCTGAGGTTCAGTTCCCAGTAATGCAAAACTCAATGTCAAAAGGGAAGGATGCCTCTCCAGTGCTAGAGTGTGGGGGTACACAACAAAAGGTCCCTACAGTCTTCGGGATCCAGTGTGTGGTACAGGGATCCCCATGTTAAATAAACCTCTGTGGGTGATTTTAAGAGAAACACTCTCAAGACTGAGTTTCTCTAGATCTCAGAACTAGCACATGAGTGACATTTCCCACCCTGTTAACAAGCCTGCAAGGAAAACCACACACAGCTAACCTCCTGTTAACAAGCCTGCAAGGAAAACCAGCCACCAACCACAACTAACCTCC
>NW_021605140.1:2483082-2505750 GCF_004785775.1 Grammomys surdaster | reverse complement strand
TTAACAAGCCTGCAAGGAAAACCAGCCACCAACCACAACTAACCTCCATATTTACCATTTTCAACCCTAAGAGGCTGAGAGATGAGATGTTTTAACCCAGAGTACAGAGCAAATTACTATGCTGAGGACACTGTAGTCTCTGACTCAGAGGCTTCTGAATGGACCAGGCAACTTAAAATATTCCCTCTGCCTTCATAGGCTCGCATTCAGCACAGAGCTGGGGACCAACCTATTCAGATTCGGTTTTGTCATTGCCATGCTTTCTAGGCTCCAAGCTCTTGTGTCCAGTGACTTGTGGTTGTCTACTCCAGCCCCCAAACTGTCAACAGCTGGGGCTTGCAATCCAGTTAAGACAGGGAAAGGGGCTGAGGGCAGGCAGCAGCAGAGCCTGAGGTTTTGTCTCGTAAAGGGTAGAGGTTGCCCCAGGCTCATCGGAAAGAGAGAAAATAGAGAGAAAAAGAGAGATAGACCCAGAACGATCTATCTCCATCCCCAGCCCCATCTTCTCTTCCTGGCTTCACTGGGGAGTCTTTTAAAATTACATTCTGTATTTACCAAACCCAGTGATTCCTCACCACTGGGAAGAAAATTAGCAAGGAAAGCAAGGATCAAGTCTAGATTTGGGAAGTAGTTGGAACGGGTGGAACTCTGTACATAGCAGACCATGAGTCAGAAACAAGAAATCAAAAATTTGTTAATGCAGAAGAGAAAACTGACACTTTTGTGGAAAGGTGAAGCCAGGTTTTCACGAATGCACTGTTGTGACTGTGTGGCAGGGGACTCAGGAGAGAAGTTTCTGTAACCCACATGTGCGTTGCTGGGTAGACCATATTTGTAAGTAGCTTCCTTAAGAAACAATATTAGTGAGATCGAGTGTTGGTTCCAGCACTGCATAACACATATCTACATACAGATGATGTCATTTTATCAAGAGTTCTCACTGACAAAACTCACCCACTGAACACAGAAGGGAAGTCCAGGAGGATTTGGACAAACTTGCCCAAGGCCCCTGCTAGTAGTAAGTGGCAGAGCTCAGGTTCCAGCACAGAACTGTGTCTCTAGACCTGGGACTGATACTCAGCCTCGGTGCCCCAGAGTGGTTGTAATCTATCTCAGTCATTAAATATTCCGAACGGCACCTCTGTCTGGATCGTTCAACTCTTTCTGCTTTACTACTGTGCCAGTGTTCCTTGAAATACATTTAAGAACATGTCAAATGATTTGATGAATTGGATAAAAATCCCCCTCCTCCAAGTATGCAATGACTGCTTCTAGGCCCCCTCGTGGGAAGGTAACGTTGTTTCTCTAGGGTTATCATAAATTACCTCACTTGGAGGGCTTAAAGTCAAGAAGACAGGACCACAGCGCTCTGGAGGCTGAGAGGCTGAGGTCAAGAGGCCAGCAGGGATAGTTCTTTCTGAAGGTTGAGAACTAAATGATTTTACCTAAATACCTGATAGCTTCAGGGATCACTGTGTCTCTTCCTGTAGCCTCTCTCCATCTATGTCTCTGTGTCAATACGTGCTTCCCCCCCCCTTTTTTTTCGAGACAGGGTTTCTCTGTATAGCCCTGGCTGTCCTGGAACTCACTCTGTAGACCAAGCTGGCCTCGAACTCAGAAATCCACCTACCTCTGCTTCCCAAGTGCTGGGACCAAAGATGTGTGCCACCACTGCCTGGCATGCTTCCCCTTTTTATAGAGACATTTGGGTTAAGGCCTACTCCAACACATCCTCTTTTTAAAAATTACAATTACATCATTCTACCCCACCCCCTCTTCCCTCCAGCTCCTCTCATGCCCTGCCTCAAACTCATGTCCTCTCTTTCTTTAATTATTATTTTATGTATGTGTGTGTGAATAAATGTATAGATATAACCTGCTGAGAAAGTTTGTTTACATTATTTGTATGTATATGTTTTAAAAGGCTTACTACTTGATGTTGGATAACCATTTAGAAGGCTTACCCTTGGGCATGACTAGTTAATTCTCCGTCTTTCAGAGTTCTTAATTGCTTGTCACTCTTTATTGAGGGGTGTACCCTTGAGGGTTCCCTCATCCATTCTGGGATGTTAACTATTGCTGGAATTGTTCGGGTCTTGTGCATGCAGCCATATTGTTGAGATTTCATGAATGAAGCTTCTCATTATATCTGTAAGGCTCATGTTCCTAGCACACTTCCTGATCTGCTGGTTCTTACAATCTTTCAGCAATTTTTTCCTTCATTGTTCCCTGAGCTTTGGGGGTAGGGATGGTGTTGTAGATGTATCATCTGGGGCTGGGTTTCACATGGTCAGTGGTTCTCTGCATTTTGACCAGTTATGGCTTTCTGTAATGGTCTCTAATGACCCCTTGATTAAATCAGCACAGGGCTTTTGTGTGTTTCTTGTTTTGTTTTGTTTTTTTGGTTGTGGTTTTTAATCTCTAAATAAGATCACATTCACTGAGGATTATGACTTTTACATGTGTTTCGGGAGGGCATGTGACAACTCAGTATAGTGAAGCAACTGTATAGAATGGGTCCCTTCTCCTGCCCAAACCCAGGTGGCTCCTTCCTTCCCATCCAGTTCCTGCTTCCCTTCTGTTCATTAGGTAAGAGCACACTAGTGAGTCAGCCATAAGAAAAAAGTCAGTGACTGCATGAACTTGTTCTTCCTCTCCTTTGGATTCTCTTCATCTCGTGCCAGTTGGTGGCATCTTGCCCAGGCAGTCGCTATGCCCTGAATGCACCAGAAAAAAAAAAACAGCAACAGAACAGGTGCCAGGATCAGAGAGGATCCTGACACTGGCTCTATAGCCTGAGGCCTCAGTGAGGTTGCTCTGGGGAATGTCACACTTAAGGTTTTCTGTGTTCATGGGTGTGCTTGAAGCTCCGGGAGCCTCCAACTCTCTAATCTTTATGAACATAGATGTCTTTGTGGAGATGAACTAGCCTGCCAACCCTTTTCATAAAATCATACCCCAACCACCCAAGTAGGCAGTTCCAGAGGAATCTGTGATTGGAGTGGTTAGAAATTTACAGCCTTCACCCTGTAAATCACACCAATCAGACCGGGCAGAGTGTCCCTTCTGGTTCTTCTGAAGCATGAATGAAGTTTATCTTAATTCCTCTGGCCTCTATTGCCTAAGCAACTCCAGGCGTGTTCATTCAGACTTCTCAGAAGACTTAGAAATCAGAAAACTAATGACGTGTTTTCAAGGAGGCTCTTAGAGATGGTTGTTACAGAGCTTGGGCCCATCATTGTGTGTCCAGTGCAGACACATCTCCCACCATGCAACTCATTTACTGCCAAGTAACTACCTCTTCAGAGGCCAGGCTAAGCTCACTGTGCTGTTCCCAGGAAGCTGCTTTGTCTCTGGTCAGTCCTGAGACTACAGGTCAGTAGTAAAGTGCCTGCCTGATAATGTGCAAGGCCCTGGGTCTGACTCCTAATATGTTAAGAACAAGAAAGAAAGAGAAAGAAAGAAAGAAAGAGAAAGAAAGAAAAAGAAAAAGAGAAAGAAAGAGAGAAAGAAAAAGAAACGCAAGGAGGGAGGGAGGGAGGGGGGGGGGAGGGAGGGGAGGAAGGGGGGAGGGAGGGAGGGGAGGAAGGAAGGAAGGAAGGAAGGAAGGAAGGAAGGAAGGAAGGGAGATGGGTAGGCAGATGGGCAGATGGACAGACAGACAGATGACTTCTCTCCTTGATTTAATGCTTGGTTGAAAAGCTTCGATTCATGAAAGAACCTTCCCTAAGGCCTTGCTTTGGAAGATCACTAACAACCCTTATCCAGTCTACACACACACACACACACATACACACACACGAGAGAGAGAGAGAGAGACAGACAGAGAGACAGAGACAGAGAGAGAATCCACTCAGGTGTGGAGCTGATAAGTTTTCTTATCTCTAGACCTTCTCATTCTGACCATAACCCCCTAAAGAAGATACCTCACTCAGCAGTAAAGAGGGGATTCCTTTTAACAAGGACTCAGGGAAACAACTGTATATCCTTCCATAAAGAGGCCAACACTTCTTTCACAGGCTACTGGATCTAAAAGGACAGTAGAGGCTACTACTTATTAGTAGATTTTAGGTCCCTGGGTTAGCAGATAGTCAAGGGCTGATGAAGAGAAAATGAAGAGAAAAACCTCATCTCTGATTCCCGGTCTAGGGGTTATTGGTCTGTGCCACACGGCACATCTCAACTTCAATTCAAACAGAAAGCAGATTGTAACAGAGTGAGAAGATGCTTCTTCCTCAGCAGTGAGTCTAAAGTACCAAGTGAATGTGGACGAAGGGCTCAGACTCGCAGAGGAACAGGAGGACACAACAGGGTTTCCCCCGTGCTAGCTAGCTCAACCAGCTGGATGTCACACACTGACCCATTCCTCCTGCCTGTCCAGTTCCATTTTGGTTGGATATCCTGAAAACCCACACTTACTCCAAAAGGGAAAGGGAGGTCTGGATGCCTTGTGTTTTGCTTTTCCAGCTTCATTTTTCTCTCAGCAGGCTTTTTGCTCCAGCCTGGTTTGGCTTCTCAGGGTCCCTCAGACAATCCCTGCAAGTGTGTACATGGGTGTTCCCCCTTAATGTGGGCCTGTCTCTCCCTCCTTTCATCTCTCTTCCCACACTACCTAGAAAACTTTTCTTAGTTTCCCTTAGCCCAGTCATTATCAAACAGGAGTGGTTTTATCTCTCCAGGGGGTTACTTAGCAATACGTATTTGTCACTTGTCACCGTTAGTGTTTAATGAAGAGAACCCAGTGATGCCCACATCCCATGGCGCACTTCATCCTGTAACAAAAAGGGTCCTGGCCTCCAATGTTCTTAATGGCGGGGTTAGAAACTACCAGTATTCCACTTTCACCTTAAATGTCGCTCTTCCAGGAAGGCCTCCCCTGGTGCTTTAGGTTGAATGGAGGCCCCTCCCCTAGTCCAGTAGTGTTTCCACTCTGCCCTTTCCCTTATAATGTAACACTGATTTCTTAGCAGTCTCTCAACCCAGGGGATAGACTAGGGGTATCCATAACTTGACCCTGTTTTATGACATCTACAAACGGGTTGGGTCACAGCCATAGCTAGCCAGGGACACATATAGCCTGTGGCCACAGGTTAAAAACTCATGGGGTAGGGAACAGCACATTGGCCCCTTTTCCCACCCGGTGTCTGTGTTCCACGAAGCACATTATCACCTGCTGCTCTTGGACACAGTACTTGCAAGGTGTTCTTTCTTCCCAGGGGTGACCTGGGTTTGAGAGCCTCAAATGCAGACACTCCAGTATTCTGACACACTCTGGGGAGTCTGGCAGAAATGGCCTGATAGCACAGTTCTAACCTCCCACCCCACCCCCGTAGTTGAGTGGCCTTCGGCAAGTTGCTTAATTTCTCCAAACTCAATTTCATCGTTTAAGAAGGAGCATAAAAATAGAACCTGTTCCATAGAGTTGTGTAAAGACGCTCCGCACAGTGTGTGTGAGGTACTGAGCCTGGCTCCGCACAGTGTGTGTGAGGTGCCGAGCCTGGCTCCGCACAGTGTGTGTGAGGTACCCAGCCTGGCTCTGCACAGTGTGTGTGAGGTACCCAGCCTGGCTCTGCACAGTGTGTGTGAGGTGCCGAGCCTGGCTCTGCACAGTGTGTGTGAGGTACTGAGCCTGGCTCTGCACAGTGTGTGTGAGGTGCCGAGCCTGGCTCTGCACAGTGTGTGTGAGGTACTGAGCCTGGCTCTGACAAGCCAGTGAGGGACACGTTACTGTAAGGACGAGGCTGGGGAGTTGACTCGCTGTGTAGGAGTGCTTGCTGCACCATCGTGAGGACCTGAGTTCAGATCTCAGATCCCACATGAAAGCCAGGTGTGGTCATAGGCATGTCTGTAACCATAGCTCAGATGAGGATGTGAAAAAGACAAGAAATTTGCTGGTGTTGGCCGCCAGCCCAGGTCCAGGTATCAGGAAGTCAGTATCCAGGTATGAAGAAGCCTGTATCAAGGGAATAAATGGAACGTGCTAGACCACAATACCCTACAACCTCTTCTGGCCTTTGCACACACACACACACAGTGCTTCTATGTACACGCTCATGTGTCCACACATCACACTTTCTTTTCTTTTGCTTTTTATTGGTTATTTTATTTATTTACATTTCAAGTGGTATCCCCCTTCCCAGTTTCCTCTCCTCAAATCTCCTATCCCACCCCTCCTCCCCCTGCTTCTATGAGCATGCTCCCCCACCCACCCACCCACTCCCACCTCACAGCCCTAGCATTCCCCTACGCTGGGGCATCAAGCCTCCACAGGACCAAAGGCCTCCCCTCTCACTGATGCCAGATAAGGCCATCCTCTTCTACATAAGCAGCTGGAGCCATGGGTCCCTAGGTATATACGCGCTCTTTGGTTGGTGGTTTAGTCCCTGAGAGCTCTGGGAGGGTCTGGCTGGTTGACATTGTTGTTCTTCCTATGGGGTTGCAAAACCTTTCAGTTCCTTCCCTAACTCCATTGGGTCATTGACTGAGCCCCAATTGGGGTCCCCGTGCTCAGTCCGATGGTTGGCTGCAAGCATCCACCTCTGTATTGGTCAGGCTCTGGCAGACCTCTCTGTCCTCTCAGGGGACAGCTATTGCCACACTTTCTTACACACACACACACACACACACACACACACGCTTACTGTGAAGAGCCCTTGTAAACTCCAGGCCCACAGACAGAAGGATGGATGGTTGGAAACAGTCTGTCACCTTATTCTTAAGTTCCTCTACAGTCGAAGGTGCCTATAAATGCATTGTCTTACTATAGATTGGTTACATGTGCCTAGCAAATTCCCCTTCCAAAGCTTAGAGGTGCCCCTGTGTCACCTGCAGGTAGGCTCAGGTCACCTCCAGCCTCTCACCCACTCCACCTGCATCTTCTTTCAAACCCTGGCCTGGCACCTAGCTCCTTATCTGGATTCCACGTCTCAAGTTCCACCTTCTGCTTCAGCCTTACTCTGGAAGGCTGCCCACTTAGGCCTCCCTGGGTGCTGCCTCCATTGTGAGCAGGGTTTCCACGCCCTGTTACTAACAAGCTAGGCCTTGCCTCCCATCAGGTCTGAACCCTGGTCCATAGCCAGGTGCCCCAATTCCCATAGGATTCCCTACAAGGGATTTAGAAATACTTTTATGAGCTGAGGGCCAAATAGGTGATTGTACTTGCCTTCCCTATTAGGGGCTGGGAGAGGGTGAGGCTTTCCTATTTCCAGCCTCCTACTTCCTTTCTCTGATGCTTTAGACATCCAAAGACTGTTTCAAAAGAGGCAGTGTCCTGTTTCCTACACTGTCCAGGTCAATAAACAGAAGTATCTGTTTAGAGACGGAGAGTGAGACCAGGAGTAGGTGCTGAGTCAGAGAAGGTGCCACACAGGACACGGGAAGCAACACACAGAAAATCCCTCTGCTCTAAGAGCAGATGTAGGAGTCAGGTCCCATCTGGGTAGGTAGCTGTCCGTGGGAGCACATCGAGAAACCGATTTCAAAGCTCTCCCTGTGAGTAGAGCCTGGGGCTGGGGAAAAGTCAGGAGTCCAGGATCCCACTGCTGAAGGTAGCTAGGCTGGGCAGGGTGGAGGGAGAGAGGAGTTGTGGCATCAGCTCATGGAGAGGGAGCCTCTGGTGCACCGACAGCTTATGACTCTGGGTGAACAGCCCTGCTGACTGGCTTTTGCCTAACAGCCAGAAAAACCTGGTGGGTTGGTCTCCTGATCTCTTTCACTTCCTGGTTCTCTTATCCTCAGGCTGAGTTCCACGTGGCTCACCTGTTAGTCTGCAAAAGGATGGGGTTTGGGTTCAGAATGTGTGACAGGATGCTACAGAAAGGGTGGAAACAAGTGAAATCAGAACTCTTAAGATTAAAGTCAGTCGCTGGGTGCAGTGGCACATGCCTCTCATACACGCAGGAGGCAGAGGCACATAGGGCTCTGTTCAGTTGAGGTCAACCTGGTCTACATAGAGAGTTCCATGCCACCCAGAACTACACGGTGAGACCCTGTCTCAAAACAAACAAACAAACAAACAAAAACAACAACAACAACAAAAACAAAAAAACAGTTAATTAATTAAGATTGCAAGTGTTGTCAAGACACTTCTAATGTGAGTACTGGAAAAAATCCACACAGCTGTAAGCAGCCCCTCCCATCCTGGCTGGCCTAGGGTGGCCACTGTCTCTGATTTGAAGGAAAAGATAAGTTCTTTCCCACTCTCCCCTACCTGAACCTCTTTGCTGTGAGTCAGAGCTTACTAAATATGTTAGAAATGTCTCTGCAGACTCATAGTGACATGCTCAGGGCCCAAAATTTCAACTACTTTCCAAGATGGTTCAGCTTCCCTCCAGGAACACTCTCATCCTACCCCAGCTGTGGCTTAGGCCAACGAGAAAATCCTTCAAGGGAGGATTTTAACCGTTCTATATGAATTTGCCTGACACGGCTAATTATAGAATAAGCACCTGCCCCCCTTAGCTTCCTCTTGCAGGGTACTCTGAGGGTTCCATGTCAAGAATGGACCCTGTATGAGCTGGTCACTAGTCCATCAGAAAGCCCCTATTCTAAAGAACCATAGAAGCAAGAAAGAAGGACAGAGAGAGACCAAGACCTGCCTTAATGGTGGTCAGGGGCACACATCCTTGGTATACGCTGAACAGAGTCAGAGTAAAGTTAACAAGCACCATTTGATCATTCCTTGCATGCCACGCTATGTATTAAGTACTTTCTGGTCATTATTTTGTATCCTACAACCTACACCCTGATAAGTCAGACTCTAGGCTGTGGAGCCAGGCAGCTTCAGTTTAAACCTTATCCTTGTCTGTCGTACATTGTGTATTCTCATGAACATTCTTACATTCTTAAAGGCTAAGTTATCCTTATCTGTAAAATGGGATGCTAATTGTACCCACACAGGAATATTCTGAGGATCACATCAGATAAAATGCGTACAGAATGGTGAGACACGCCTCCGGCGTAAGACAAGCAGTCAACAGGTATTAGTTAGCCTTGTTACCCTTGCCTTTGATAGCTCCTTTCTTGGGCTTCTGTAGCAAAGTCCCACAAACTACAAAGTTCCATTAACTAGATGGCTTCACTCACACAGATGTGTTATCATCTGGCTCTGGAGGCTAGAAGTCCTAAATGAGGGTGTCAGTGGGTCGTTTCTTTAGGAGGCTTGTGATGGAAAGTTTGTTCCATTTTCTGAAGTCCACTTCGTGGCCCACCCAGATTCTCACTCCTACCCTCTGGGAGCCTCAGGCATTCCTTGCTATGGGCACAGCCAGCTGTCTTCCGTTGTGTGCCTTCCTGTTGTCCTTCTCTGTGTACATAGTTCCCTTTTCACAAGGACAGCAGTCACATCAGATTTGGGCCTACTCTAGTGACCTGCTTTTAAAACAATTCTCTCTGCGATCCTGTCTCCAGACAAGGTCACATTCTCACATACTGACAGCTGATAACATCCCGTGTATCTTTTAGGGGAGACATAATTTGATCTATGATACGAGTCTACGTAACATGCTTAAAGTTATGTGACATGTTGGTGGTGAAGCTAGTCCTGTAAGCAGCGATTTTTGGATGGCAGATTCCGTGTCGTAAACTCCAGGGGAGGCTTCAGTTGTGCTCAGTGTCCTCTGGGATGAACAGATGAGGCAGGGATGTTTATCACTGTAACAGGACGACACTGACACTGTCATCTACAGAGTTGGGCTGAGCTGAACTCAGAGCTATCCTGGAACCCATGTGGGCCGTGGTGGGCCACAAGCTAACTGAAGACGTTGTAGCCTCTGGTTTTGTAAAGGCGTTTTCTCTTTATTTTCCCCCCTTCCATAGCCTGCCTGCTCCAGGCTGAGCTGGTAAATTATGAGAGAGTCAAGGAGTATTGCCTCAAGGTCCTGAAGAAGGAAGGAGAGAACTTCAAAGCTCTTTACAGATCTGGTGTGGCTTTCTATCATCTTGGGGACTACGACAAAGCTCTCTACTACCTAAAAGAAGCAAGGACCCGACAGCCCACAGGTGAGACAGATATCTCTGCTTTCTCACTACAGACACAATTCTTGGGGCCTGCTTACCACAGAAGATGGTGTGTGTGGCTGGCAGGACTAGGCGGGACCGGAGATAGAAAAACGAGGGCTCGGGTGTGGGCAAGACCTGGAATGAGGAGGGTCCATAACTTCACCTGAGATCTGGTTTCCAGGGACCCTGGGCACCCCTTCTCTTCAGATACAGTATAGAATTTTGTCTTTTTTTTTTTTTCATAGCTGAGGACCGAACCCAGGGCCTTGCGCTTTCTAGGCAAGCACTCTAACACTGAGCTAAATCCCCAACCCCACACTATAGAATTAGTAGAATTGGTTTTTGCCTTTCTCAGAGTTCTTACTATGTAGCACAAGCTGTACCAGGCACCAGGGGATATAGACAATAGGCGCCTCCCTTTTCCATGAATCCACACTTGACTGACAAGACAGAAGCAAGCAGAAACTTTTGATGCCCGGCATCTTTCAGGAAGCATGCACTGACTTCTCCAATCAGCTGGTGTTCCTTCGGATCGAGTGTATTAGCTCTCCCAATCACTCTTTCATTCTATGAGTATTTGTTGAGATAGTGCAGTGGACAAAGTACGGTGAGCCAAGAAGACTGCTGCTGTGTCCAGCGTCCTGTGCTTGCAGTCCTATCGTTCAGGACGCTGTGGCAGGAGCATCTCTTAAGCCTAGGAGTTCAAGACCAGCCTGAGCAACAGAGGGAAGAGTTACTTGTTTTATTTGGGTTTGTGTTTTCGCTTAGGTTTTTTTTCTTTTGAGACAAAGTCTTGCTGTATCAACCAGGCTGTACTTAAACTCCTCATCCTCCTGCCTCCCCCAAGTGCTGGAATTATAAGTGTATGCTGCCACACTTAGCAAGGAATGTTCATTATAATGAAGGAAGCCCACAGACGGACAAGCAGGTAATGCTTATTTGGCAGTAGTGAATGCTATGTAGGAAATAAGACACAGTAAAGGGAATACTGTTTTAGGGCAGGGGGTCCAAAAGCCCCTCCAAGGACTATGGCTTGACGTCATGTGGTTGATCAGTTAACATAGCAAGATTTCCTCCAATCCATCTTTAAGAACTTCTCAAGTTGCTAACGTCCAACAGAGTTTTCTGGAGCACCTGCTGTACGCCAGGACAGGATGCTATGCCTACAGCTTTTAAGCATGGTGCACTACCATTTTATTTCCACAAGTAGGTATCCCAGGCAGCGGTGTGATTCCTCCGTTGTGTGCAGTCAGAGCTAAGTGACTCTGGCATGCCACACAGCACTCACTTACCATAAGGACTGGCATTCGGAGAGGCTGCTCCAGATGAGGACTGGTTATCTGGCAATAATTACAATGATGAAAATGATCGTGGAGCAAAGTCATTTTAAGCTCCTAAGCTAAGCAAAACAACACATCCGATTCGTGTTTATGGGTCACGGTGTTAAGAGCTTTTAGATTCCCTTCCACCGCAGCTCTTCGAGAAGGGTACCATGATGTCCAAGAGAATCAGGCTTGGGCAGGTGTGCCGATCACTACATTAGCTACTTGAGGTTTTGGGTCGGTTTTTTTGTTGTTGTTTATTTGGTTGGGTTTTTGTTTCGTTTGTTTTGTTTTGCTGACAGGGTCTTTCTAAATAGCCCAGGGTGTCCTAGAACTCATTATGTTGACCAGACTGGCTTCAAAGTCACAGAGTTCTGTCATCTAAGCGCTGGGATCAGAGAAGTGAGCCACGAAGCCTGGCTCCCTGAGCATCTTAATCTTCCTGAGTCCCAATCTTCCCTTTTGCCACAGTAAGGGTCAGGCTATATGCCTCGAGGATTGTTAAGAGCTAGAAAGGATAGTGAAGGCTTTAGAAAGCCACACACAAGCAAGCCCTGCGGAGTATACCTGTAGCCCCAAGTACCTGGGGAACAAGGGCAAAAATATCACTTGACTCCAGGAGTTTGAGACCAGCCTGGGCAACAACTCCTCCGTTAACTACAACCAGATATAAGCGACATTTCTTTAACTTAAAAAAAAAATCATAGTCTTTAAAAACGAATGTTGTTTCTTGTAAATGAGTCACAAGGGTAGAAAAGTTGGGGGCTGGCCCGAGGGTTAGTGCCAAGCAGGCTCTCAGCTAACTGCACTAACACAAGGATCACTGAGATTAACTACTTCCGGTGTCAGAGAAGAGCACTTCCTGCCCACCCCTTCCGGTCACAGTAGGTGGGTCATATTTGCTAGAGAAGCAATGAGGAAAAGGCTGCCATCTAGCTGCTCTGTCTGCCACTCCTAGGGCAAGGCAGAGAGGACCTTGGCTGAGTGAGTCTAGCCTGTCACCGAGCTTGCCCCTCCTCCGAAGTCACCACCATAATCCTTGCTGGGTAGCCCTGAGGTGTGTTTTCTCTCCTCGCAGACACCAATGTGGTTCGGTACATCCAGCTGACGGAGATGAAGCTCAGCAGATGTTCTCAAAGGGAGAAAGAAGCCATGTAACAGCCTCTCTCGAGCCGTACCTGACCAGGGACTTCCAGGCACCAGTGGTGGAGATTCCCGACGTGGGTTCTCTCCCTCTCTTCCCAGTTCTTCCTGTACTCCTGTTGTTGCTCTTGTTGCTCCGTAACTCTGTCTGTGAGGTGAGAGGCGCTCATGGACCTTGGTGGGCAGCCCAAACATGGACTTATCCTCTTCTCTAGTAGGCCAGCAAATGGGACAACTGGGGAAGAGTCTCCTGAACTGGGGGTGGTCCTGTGGCTTTGACTTGTGCCAGTGTTTCTGAGCCTGGCAGGTGTGCATAGCCCACAATCTGGACCCTTCTACACCTTCCCAGTGGATCAGAGCATCTTGAAGCAACTGAAAGGTCTCTGGAGCTGACGTACATAAGAAGCACTGGTCGGACCAATGCTGAGGTTGTGAATTTCCTTCTGAGCGCCTGCCACACCCCCAGACTTGTCCAGGCTTGTACTTTCTTTCCTCCCACTGCGAGGTTAGGTCTTTGCCAGGATTTACATACCACTAAGGCCCACTCTCGGTGCCCTCTGGTGACCACACATACCATTCCCCCAAACCCAGCTAGCCAGCAGCTGTAACAAAAGGGCAGGGTGAAATGGGCCAAAGGTTGAGGGCAGAGCAGACTGGGTAGGTGACAGAGGAAGGAGAGAAAGAGCCTTGGGTGGACTGAGGGACTAATTAATGTAAATAAAAACTAACTCACAGGCATCCGTTCCTGTCATTTCTGTTGGAAGCAGTTCACTCCCTGTCCCTTAGGCAGAGTGGCCCACAGCTTCCTGTAAAGCCCGTGGTCCTTAGACCAAGACTGTATGCACCATGTTGGCCACAGCATTTGTGCTTTCAGGAGTGGGCTGGGATTATGGAAACTGCTCCAGGACTCGGCTTTGAGGGAATTTGTACACCTCACCCCCCTTTGTGACGAAATTATCTGAACTCAGTATCTAACACGTAACAAATTTTTGTCGAATGGATAAATTTTGAATGCAGACTGACTCTCCTGCCTTAAACTAATTGGGTCCCAGCCTGGCTCCTGACACATATGCTTTTTATGCTATGCCGCATTGAAACATTTCCTGAGGGCCTACTGGTCCCCCACCATAGTGCAATATAGGACAGAGTCTCAGTCTTCACGAAGATAGAAAAGCTGAGAAATCCATATGAGATTATTACCAATGACACCATTAATACACCATTAATATATATGATGCTTAAACACTTTCAAGGCACTTTCATGTATTTTTTCGTGTGACTTAGTGAGACACTATTGTATAAAATTAAAATATATACAGATGCAATAATGTTAATAGTTAGGATTTATTAAATGCACTATCTTCAGATCATTACATGGACAATGTCATTTCTTTCATGTACTCACTCTGTGGGATATTATTCCCAGGTGATGGAGAAGACAGACAGCCGGGAAAATTAACTGTCTTGAGATTGCACGGCCTTACAGGACATAGCTAAGATTGAACCAGATCTGACTGGTTCCAGAGCTCTGGCTACTAACTATCTTATGCTTAGCTGCCTCTCTGTTGGACAGTTAAACTGTGTGAGAGCAGAACAATTTCCATGAAGTCAAAACATGATTCATACTTCAGTCCTTCCACCCCCTTATATTTACATAGGCAAGACAGAAAGAGACCAGAAGCCAGAACCCCTAGTGGCTGGAACAGTGACCAGCCAGGAAAAAGACAACAGACCTGGTAATTACATCTGTGTGTTGGTCGTTCTATTTGCTGATGAAGCAGCATGAACCTGAACAACCCACCTGGCTGTATGGCCAGCAGTGAGAGGATAGGCAAAGACTGAAGGGAGACACAAAGTTAATTATGGGTTGTTTGTTCAAACCGTCACTTTGCCAGTGCAAGATCCAGTCGCTGCTGAAGGGTCCAGAAGCCAGCAGCACAGCTTATATCCACACAGCTCCCCAGACACTCTCAGTGGGGGCTGCGGGAAGGTGCTAGAAATATCCAGAGTCCCACAGTGGCCCTGGAGAAGAAGAAAAGGAAAAAGCCATCCCAAGACCACTTTCCCTGACTTTGAACATATTCTATCTTCTTCCTCCAAAATGGCTTCTTGACCTCCAAAATGACCCCAACCCCAATCTACTGTCAGCCCTGGCCTATGCCTTTGCCCATCCCCTCATCCCTCAGTGCTATCCCCAAGCTCAGAGGTCAGAAGCTGACAAACCGTTAGGATCTGAAAGACAAAAGTGAGGTCAGAGGTGGTTTACAGAATGAGTTCAAACTGGCAGGCTCCTCCTTTGCTCTTCAACGCATTAGGAATGGTCTTGGTACTAATTTCCAATAAAGGGGAGAGAGAGAATGCTTGCTTGAATCAATGCATTGGGGGAAGGGCTGTACTCACAGAAATAAAACCATTGCCACCTCAAAGAGAATATTTGGAAAAGCACAATGAGTGACTCAGATACATACTCTTGTGGGAACTCCATTCACTGTGACCCAGACTTAAATGACCCTCCCCCACACACACATCTCAAAAAAAGAAACTGTCTGGGATATTAGTTAACATAAGGGGGTGGCAGGGATGAATTTTCTGTGCATTTGTCAGCAGTCTTTAGAGAGCTGCTTCTCTTCCTTCTTCCACATCTCCTAAAATCAAGGACTATAGTCTACTTGCAGACTTGGCAGGTGCCACTGCTGAACTGTGCAGAAGGCACACAGCATGGATCTGCCCTGCATTGTCATCTGCCTGGACTTTTGTGAAAGACCCTTTGGCACACAACTTAGACTTTTTGTTGCGTTATAAAAGCCACACACGTGTGTTGTAGAACATGTAAGGAAAGTTAAGGATGACACTCAGCTCATCACAAGAGCACCAAGAGAACACTTTCATCCTTTCTGTCCATCTTTTGTTCTTCTTGGTATAAATGTGTACACGTACTCTCACCTGCTTTGGGTTTTTTGGTTTTTTGTTTGTTTGGTTTTTTAATGAAGAAAACTGGATCGTGCTGTATCTACTCTTTAATAACTTACTTTTCAAATGTGTATTTATATTTTAGAATATGCGATATATGCACAGATCTATAAAATTCAAATAGTACACAAATTGTAGTTGAAAGTAACTCTTCTTCCCTGTCTGCCCACAGCTAGTTTCCCTTGGGTTTCTTGTGTACTGTCCCTCACCCCTGCCAAGAAATTCTTGTTTTTCAAAGATATGTATATATATATTCTTTTTATCACAAGTGGTAGCATGTCAGATGCTTTTCCCACCCTCCTGTTGCCTTATGTAACATGTCATGGGCATTTGGCGTGTCTTGGACTTTTCTGATAGCATCTTCATGGTATGGGCGATCTTTATTTTGTAACCTGTCCACAAATGCAGATGATTTCACTTGTTTTCAGTCTTTACTGTAAATAATGTTATAACTGACATTCTTGTCACTAAATTTTGCACACGTCTGTGGCGAGTTCCTTAGGATATAATCCAAGAAGGAAATTGGGTGACTATTTTTAAGGATTTTGATACATGTTGCCAATACCCTGTAGAAGTTTGTACCCAGACACTGTCCTGTTTGCAGCCCCCAGAGCGCCCTGCTCTCTGGACCTAAAAAAGCACTAGGTTTTATCACTTATCAAACTTTTGCCAATTTGATAGGCAAATAACAGTATGTCAATGGTATTTCAACTTATTGCTTAACTTTCTTTGATTATTAGTGAGTAACATTTTCATATGCTTATTGACCATTTGTATTTCTTTCTTTGTGAATTTCTTATTTATTTGATATTGACATGTTTATCTATATCTATGTTTATCTTTATTATCTATTTGTAACTTTAAGAATATTATTTTTGTCAAGAAATGCAACAGATATGCTTTCCAAGTGCTTTGCTTTCAGATTTCATTTATGGTGCTTTTTGACATACATAAACTTATAATTCTGCAACTAATTTGTTCTATGTTGCTAGCTTTTCCTGCTTGTATCAAAAAGGCAATCTGAGCTGGTGCTTCTATGACTTCAAAAGTCCTTTGTCACATCCCATCATCCTTAAGATAAAAGTCAAAAACCAAACCCCTTACCAAACCCCTTAACTAACGCTCAAGGTCTTTCCTATACCATCTCTCTCCAACTTTGCCAGGCTCACCTCTGGGCCTCTTAAAGTATCCCCCATTCCACAGCCATGTAGCCCTAAGCCACTGAGATGGGCCTGTGGATCTTTCCATACTGGTCCCTGTTCCTTGTTAGACATTCCATTCTTGCCTTGTAAGTCTTTTACGTGCTGACCCAGGATCACTCCCTAAACCTTAGCCTGTGTTCCTAAAGCAAAGCCCCCCTGCCTGTACCCAGTGTCTTCCACAAATAATCAGAATGTCATCTGGTTTTGTTTGTTTGTTTGTTTGCTTGCTTGCTTTTTGAGACAAGGTTTAGCCCCGGCTGTTCTGGAACTCAGTGTGTAGACCAGGATAGTTGGTCTGGAACTCAGAGATCCTCCTGCCTCTTCCTCCTGAGTGCCAGGATTGAAGGCATGCACCATCACTACCTGGCAAGAATGTCCTCTTTACATTCACCTCTCCCCTTGCCTGGGTGCTCCCGAAAGTAGATGCTCAGGTTTCTTTGCAGCCAGAATGTCTGCCATTGTAGATGTTCAGAAGCTGCTAAGCATAGCGCCTGCAATGGACGAACAGTGGATTCAGCAGTAGATAGTGTTTGGGATAAAAAGTCAGGGCTGGACTAGTCTATGCCTCTGAGAAATGAGAACTTCCTGTGTGATTCAGGTTGGCAGGGAACCTGTGAGATCCGGCTCTTGCTTTTCAAGCCACCATAATCTCTTGAACTTTTGAAAAGTGCATGCTCTCAGGCTCAGCCTCAGCCGGAGACCCGATGAACCGGACACACCCAGGTGTAATGCCCAGGACATTAGCATGGTGAGCGGGTAAGCTAGGGACCAGCTCTCATATAGAGCACCCAGTCCCATCACTTCAGAGCACGTGACTTCTTACAGTGGATAAGTGAAACTTTGTCAGAGTGCTCACTGAACAGACTACTGGTTGTGTGGCACAGAGGTAGTTACTTTCTGACTCATTTTCCTAACTTACGTAGAAGGACAAGAAGATTAAGAAATAACTGGCTCCCAGCTACTGTCTGCTACAGAGTAAGCATAGAATAAACTACTATTTCTGCCCCCACTCTCCTCAGCCTCAATTTTCCTCACTTATAGTGGGATGGTACCTCTGTGTCTGCCCTCCCTGTTCTCACACTCAGCTCTCTAAACGCCCTTGTGTAACCCTAGTCAATGGGACAAGTTTTGGGGAAGGGTGGTAGGAAAAATGCTGAACCCTATCTGGCACCCTCACGCCCACTCCTCAACATTCTGATGGATTTCAGGACCACTGCCCTCTGGTCATATACAAAGAGCAACACAATTTTCTTTCTGACAATCTACCCAAAAGGACAGGCAAGGAAGAAGCAAGTATCGGGAAATAGAAGGAAAAATACCCACTTGACTTCTGGTGCCCTTGGTATTCCCATCACGTGACCATTGTGTAGTCAAACAACCAATCAGCAGCTGCTTTGATGAAACTGTTCCACCCTCTGTATCCGCTACAGCAGCCTGGGGCAGGTGGTGGAGGCGGAGCAAATGCACTCTGTCCATCAGGGATGGCATAGTTCAAATTACCAAGTCAGCATGAAAAGTCCCTCTCTAAATGGACTGAAATTGGATTCTATTAAAAACCGCATGCAGCAGGGCCTTTGGCTATTAATACTTACTAAGACATAGGAGAGAGAGTGGAGGCATTGGCCTCTGAAGAAGGTTGGGACTCAGCTGCTGTTGAATAGCTTGTCTGGAAGGAGGCTTACATTGCCCTGTCTTAAAGGGTCTCAGAGAATGTTAAGAGTGGAAGGAAGCTTGAGGTGAAATCACTTACCCTCTCATATACGAATGGTCAAATCCAGTCTGGTGACCTACTGAAGGCCACATAGCTTGGAAGTTATTCAGCCAGAATGGGAACTCGGACTGGTTTGCTTATGACAAACAATACTCTTTCCCCCTAAACCAAAATTGACTCACAAAGCCACTAACTTAAGAAACACATATTGTAACGTTGTGAATGGTTTTGTTCTAACGGACGTACAGATGTCGTACTCAATCCACTCAGTATCTGTCCCCACGTACCCAGCAGGAGAAGGTTCAGTGGTTAGCAACACATGCTCTCTGCCTGTGAGAATCTGTGGAATACTGGCAAGAAGGGAAAGTAAGCAATACCAGTTCCATGTAGGAAATGTCCCCGAAGACACTGGAGACACACATAGACAGGAACATCTATACCAGTTCTGAGGGAGGAGGAAGGTTTTTTCCTGGAGGCAGCCAACACAGTAAAGGAGAGATGTGTAAATTCAGGCTCAACTTTCCTTTTCTGGCTGTGACTAAAAAGATGTCGGAGAGTCTTGCCCTTTTCCTGGCTCCTCATGCCTGGAATCAAGCAATTCTGGCTCTTTGCTGCCTTTTTAGGTCCAAGGGACAAGAGATCACAAAAGACTCTCCAGTTTTTGACCACATCTTTCAAGTAATTATTTGTGTGTCTTTGAACATAGGCAGAAACTTAAGACCAGTGCTTTCCACAACTAGGAAGATGGCTCAACCGGTAGAATTGCTGACTGGGGACAAGGAGCCGAGCTCAGATCTTCAACGCCACGATGGTGCTCTTCTTGGGAACTCAAGTGTGGCTCACAACCACTTATGACTTCAGTTCCAGCAGATCCAATACCCTCTTCTGGCCTCAGAAGACACCTACACACATCATGCACATGCACACAGAGAGACAGAGACAGAGAGATCCTCTTTTAAATAAAAGTAAATATTACTAAAATAAATAAAGGGCCCACATCTCCTGCTTTCAGTATTGATCATAAAGCTGTAATAATGAAAGCCATGCAATACTAACCTCAAGAGGTACCATCGATCAATAGAAATGGGAGTCCAAAAATAAGCTCTGACATTTACAGTAAATTGAGTTCCTACAAGGGTACCAAGACAATTGTAGGAGGGAGGTCTTTTCAACAAATGGTTCTGGGTTGACAAGATACCCTGTGCCAAGGCAATGATATGAGACCATCTGCCTCATGCTGCATACAGAAATCTGCTCAACATGGACGACAGTCTTGAATGTAAGGGCCAGCATTATAAAATTCTTTATGACTAGGGCTAGAGAATGGTTCTGAAACTCAAACAACAAAAGAAAAAAAAAAACATCAAACTGGCCTTCACTGAAAGTTGAAATGTACTTCAAAAGGTATTTTCCAGAAATGACAGTCCACAGAAGTGGGGGAGGGTACGGCACTTAGTGTGTCGAACAAAGGACCTGAATCTGGAATAAAGAATTACTACGCCTTGGCAATAAAAGGAGAACCTGATTTAAAAAGGGATAAGGAACCCGAATCTATAATAATCCCAAAGAAGACAGGCAAATGCCAATACCCACATCAGCAGATGATCAATAACATTAGCGAAGTGCATATCAAAACCACAGTGAGCTACCACTCTGTACCCTTAGGATTGGGACAATTAACAAAAGGTATTACATTTGTATTCATTTATTTCTTTGGTTGATTTTTTTTTTTCCCAAACAGGGAGGGTTTCTCTGTGTAGCCCTGGCTGTCCTGGAACTCACTCTGTAGATCAGACTGTCCTCAAACTCAGAGATCTGCCTCTATCTGCCTCCTGAATGCTGGAGTTAATGACGTGTGCCACCATTTACTTTTTTTACCACTGTGGCCAAATGCCTGTCAGAAGCAAGTCTGCGGAAGAAAGGGGTTGTTTTGATTCCCAGTTTAGAGTATAGCCAGCCCAACAGGGGAAGAAAGACATGGTGGCAGGGCTAGCTTCTGTGGAGTGCATTATTAAATCTCAACAAATCAGAAAGCAGGGTGCTAGACAACCTATCACTCTCCAAGTCCACCTCCATGCTCTGCATCTGCCAACAAGGCTCCACCTCCAAATGTTTCTGCAATCTTCTCGTCCCCTGTCTTACTCAGGATTTCTATTGCTGTGAACAGACACCATGACCACAGCAACTCTTACAAAGGAAACCATTTACCTGGGGCTGCCTTACAATACAGATTTAGTTCATTATCATCAAAGTCAGAAACATGTTAGCATGGAGTCAGACATAGTTCTGGGAAAGTTGTAGAGAGTTCTACATCTGGAACCACAGGCAGCAGAAAGAGAGAGACACTGGGCCTGGCTTGAGCTTGTGAAACCCCAAAGCCCACCCCCAGTGACACACTTTCTCCAACAAGGTTGCACCTCCTAATAGTGCCACTCCCTATGGGCCTATGGAGGCTATTTTCATTCAAACAACCACATCCCCCAAAAGATGTGAGACAGTTACCACAAGCTGCTGTCTTTCTATATTTCTTCCAGTTTCTCAATCCTGGGTTCAAATAAAACCATGCCTGTTACTTTTGTAGGCCCAAGGGTTTAGTAATCACAGTAGATGTTGAAGTTGTGTCTGATTAAGTCCATCAACTGATTACTGGCATGCTCTTGGAATGTAGCCAGAGGATTAGCAAAATCCACCATGCTGGGATTCTTCCAGCAGAAATTGTTGGTTGCCCAGTGTTCAAAGCATGAGCCTGTGGGGGACATTTCTAATATGTCTTAGTTACTGTTCTATTGCTGTGAAAAGACTCCAGGGCCAAGACAACTTATAAAATAAAGCATTTAACTTGGGGTTTGCTTATAATTTCAGAGGGTAAGTTTATGACCATCATGGAATGCAGAAGCAGGCAGGCAAGCAGGGTGCTGGAGAAGGACCTGAGAGCTCGCATCTGACCTGAAAGTTGCTCACAGAGACAGAATGAGCCTGGCTTGGTATTTGGAAACGTTAAAGCCCACTCCCAATGGTCTACCTCCTCCAACAAGGCCACGCCTCCTAATCCTTCTTAAACAGTCTCACCAGGAACCAAGCAGTTCAGCATAGGAGACCATTATTGTTCAAACCACGGCAGCATGGAAACCGTAACACCCAGACATTCCTCCTTAAGTCCGTATGCAAGGCACCTGAATGCAGATGATCCCATGAAAGGCCACACACAGAGGACACTTACCAATGGTGAATAAAATGTGGTCGAGCGGCACATGACTCAGAGCATGGAAAGAAATGAAGTATGGACACGCTACAGAAGGAACGTGGCAAGCTGCTGAATGAGAGAACCTGGCCGCATCGCAGCCCATATCGCAGGATTTCCAGCCTACGTGAAATTTCCAGAACAGACAATTAACAGGGACAAAAAACGATTAGCAATAATTGCTCTAAAGGACAGAGTTAAGGGGACAGAAGGAACAGAATTAGTCTCTGAGAGGTGTGTGGCACTTTGTTGAGGCAAGAAAAAGTATCCTACAATTGACTGTGTCAATGTATACATGACTCAGCAAATATATTATTAACCATTGAAATGTGTGCTTTAAATCAGTACATTCTTTTTTTTTTTTTGGGGGGGGGTTCAAGACAGGGTTTCTCTCTGTGTAGCCCTGGCTGTCCTGGAACTCACTCTGTACACCAGGCTGGCCTCGAACTCAGAAATCTGCCTGCCTCTGCCTCCCAAGTGCTGGGATTAAAGGCGTGTGCCACCACTACCCGACAAATCAGTACATTCTAATTTTATGGTTGTTTTGGAGACAGTTTCACCATGTAGCTTCTGCTGGCCTGGAATTTGCTATGTGAACCAGGATGGCTCTTGAACTCACAGAGACCTACCTTCTTCTGTCTCTCAGGTGCTAGGACTAAAGGTGTGTACCACGTGCCCAGCAGTTTTGTTGCTGTGAAAAGACACTGTGACCAAGACAACTTATGCAATAAAGCTTTTAACTTGGGGTTTGCTTATAAGTTTCAGAGGGTAAGTTTATGACCATCATGGCATGGTATCTTGATAAAAGACCACTAATATATTTTTAGCTAGC
This sequence comes from Grammomys surdaster, assembly GCF_004785775.1. Lineage (NCBI taxonomy): Eukaryota > Metazoa > Chordata > Mammalia > Rodentia > Muridae > Grammomys > Grammomys surdaster. Next base: position 2,483,330 of record NW_021605140.1, on the reverse strand, counting down.
CCAATAAATCTAAAATGTTACCATTTCATCTATCAGTATAAAAACACATATATTTTACATCCCTTTCTTTAGGTGTGTGCCTGTGTGTGCACGCCTGAGTATGAGCACTTGATTGTACCGGTACTAGGAATGGAATTCGAGTTCTCTGTAAGAGCAGTACTTGCTCTTCATCTCAAATCTCCTCTCTAGCCCTCACATTCTTCTCTCTCTCTCTCTCTCTCTCTCTCTCTCTCTCTCTCTCTCTCTCT
>NW_021605140.1:2463393-2483072 GCF_004785775.1 Grammomys surdaster | reverse complement strand
TCTCTCTCTCTCTCTCTCTCTCTCTCTCTCTCTCTCTCTCTCTCTCTTTCTCTCTTTTTTGTGATGTAGTGCATAATTTACACTTAAGGGCACATACCATTTAGACTAGCCCAAGTGCAATTGCTTAATGATACCTGTGGCCAGGAGCTACCCCATCAGACAGCACAGCTGTAGTTCTTCACAGAAAATTCCTCAAAGATGGAACAGTCACCAAATGGCAGGGAAACTTCTTTGTGGTTTTAACCCTGGAGTTTCTGACACCATCATTCCCAGACTCCTCTGAGCGTCCATTGAGGCAAGACAGAGCCAAGACTGCTGCAGAGAAAAAGCTGCCCCATCCCATGAGCCTCCTCTGCCAGCCCTATGTTGACCCCATACAGCCTTAACAAGGTGCTATTTTAGACCCTCAAACTTACTCATTTAAAAAGATATGGAGGTTATTATAATCCCATTCTCACAGAATCTCTGTGAGGACTGCATGTGATGACATATATGAAGTCCCATGTAGCGAGTACAAAGTCAGCATGCTTTAGAATTAGCTAATTACGAACCACTATCATTACTCATCTCTCAGCTTTAACAGCGAGCCTGTCCCACATCCAATTCATGGGAAACATCTATCTCCACAAGGGAACCTTATGCTGCTAAGCCGATTCCTGGATCCTAACTCCAGCATGGTCATTTCACTCCCACTGGTTGGGATGCATCCTCCTATGCCTGGCTGGCATCTTCAGGAGTGTCCACCACAGCCTGCCTTTGGCTCTGTTCAGAGCAAGTTCTTCCCTATGGTGTCATCCAAAATAGTTAAAGACAGTCTCTGAGATCTCTCACACTCTCTCCTATTTCCCTAGCCTGTATGTTCATCTTTGGTTTCTTCAATTCTCCTTCATTTAACAGACTGTCCATCTCTAAGCCTTATTTTTCAGTCTTTTATTGCCCCTCTGAACTGGAAAGAGACTTGGATTGTCCCAACACTGGGACTGCCTCAACACCAACTTTGTGGTCAGACCATCTTACACTTTGTTCGTGGTGTGCTCATTCATAGCCCTATCTTGTGTTTGTATCACTGACTTTTAATTATTGAGTTATAATTATCTGTGCTGTATACCCTACCACCATCTGAGCTTTCACTTTGGGTTAGTTTGCTTACCTGTGCTCCCTGTGTCTGAAAATAGTAAATGGAAAAGTCAAGAATAAAAGTCATAAATTCTAAATGATGCACTGTTCCAAGAAGCATGATGAAATCTCACACCGTCCTCTGCCGACCTGCACAGGGCATGGATCATTCTTATCCAACATACCCGCACTGTGTATGCTACCCACCCAACAGTCATTAGTGGCTATCTCAGTTATCAGATCAACTGTCACCTGTCATGGAGTCCCAGCACTAGCGTTTAAGTGGTCTTTATCATACTTAACAATGGCCCAGGGCAGGAAACGAGTGAGCCAAAAATTTGGATATGCCAAAGAGAAGCTTTAAGATGCTTCCTTTAGAGCTGAAGGGGTTTGCAACCCCATAGGAAGAACAACAATATCAACCAACCAGACTCTCCAAAGCTCCCAGAGACTAAGTCACCAACCAAAGAGTACACATGGTGGGGGGAGCTTATGGCTCCAGCTGGATATGTAGCAGAGGATGGCCTTATTGGGCATCACTGGGACGGGAGCCCTTTGTTCCTATGGAGGCTCGATGACCCAGGGTAGGGGAATGCTAGGGTGCTGAGGCAGGAATGGGTGGGTGAGTGGGGGAGCACCCTCATAAAGGCAGGAGGTGAGGGGAGGGAATAAGGGGTTTGTAGAGGGGAAATGAGGAAGGGGATAACATTTGAAATGTCAATAAATAAAATAACCAATAAAAAAATGAAAAAAAAGCCCTGTAAAAATAAATAAAATGATTCCTGTAAGTAAAAAGTCCAAAGTATAATACAAGAACTTCAAAGAGACAGAAAATTCACGTAACATTCACTATTATAGTAAACATATTATTAATTATGACTATTGTTACTGATTATTGTTGAAAATCACTTACTTTGTCTAATTTATAAATTTGACCTTATTACATATATGTGTGTATTGGGATAAAATAGAATATACAGGGTTCAGCTACAAAGCCAGGCATCCTCCAGGGCCTGGAAGCATATCCCCTGCAAACAAGAAAGGCTACAGTACTCAAGAAAGGCTAAAGTGCCCAGATCTCGTGTGGAAAGGAATTTCGTCCAGCACTAACAGATCAGTAGAGTATCGTCCTTATTCTTGGAAATCCCCCTGCTGCTTTTCCAGAGGATCCTCCTGAAACCTCCAAAGAGCAAGCATTTCTCGGTTTCTAACTTCACAGATTCCTTTCCAAACACAGAAATTCCTGTGGGTGGAATAACAGAGCATTAGACCTTAATCCACCAATTTATTCCCAGTAAATCACTCATTATGATTTCAGTCTTTCTTCATGGTCTACTGAAGGCGCTTGGTTTCATTTCCCCAACTCGGGCCTAGCTGTTTATTTCCTAAACTCAGCACTACCTTCAGATTTGATAATAGTTCTTTCTACCCTTCATCTCACACCAGAAAGGAACCACAAGGAGCCCATGGGCACTTAACTAGAAAGCCTGCCGTCTGCAGCTTAGTGAATGAGAAGCCCTGGCCAGAGGAAGCACAGAAAGATAATCCCCCTTGATAGACAGGATCCAGATCTATTTGGATTAATTTATAGAGGAAAGAAAATGGTTTTCTTCCATTCTTTTCGGTTTTTTGACTGAGCTGGGAATTAAACTGACAAAAAGCGTATTAGCGAACAGGAGAAAGCTCATTTTAATGATGCACGAAAATCCCACAAAAATCTGAGACTCTAGGGGAGCCCTCTGATTGGAGTTTATATGGTATCCTGGGCCACAGAAAGGAATGGAGTTGTGGGGGCTGTGGAGACTAACAGATGACGAGGGGAAGAACACTGGTGAGAAAATGTTGACTTCTTATGTAAATAAAAGTCTCTCGGGTGACTAATGTCATCTAAGGACATTACCTTCATAATCCATAATTTTTTTTCTTTTTGAGATAGTCTCTCTATGTCGAGCAGGCTGGCCTCTAACTCACAGAGTTCCACCAGCCTTTATCTCCCAAGTGCTGGGACAAAAGTCTCGTGACACCACACCTGTGTGTATGTGTGTATATGTGCATACACACATATATATGGGGGTGCATACACAAGAGTGGTGCCCATGGAGACCTGAAGAGCAATGCGTGTCAAATCCCTTGGAGTTGGGATTACAGACAGCCATGCACTGCCAATTATGGGTGCTGGGGACTGAGTTCAGGTTCATCTCTCATCTCCTAATACATAGCTTTAATTAAGTAAAAATCTCTCTCTCTCTCTCTCTCTCTCTCTCTCTCTCTCTCTCTCTCTCTTTCTCTCTCTCTCTCTCTCTCACACACACACACACACACTGAAATTTTTATTTCATTGTGTGTCTTGGGGTGAGGGGCAGGGAGATGTTGGTCAGAAAACAACATTTGTAAGTTAATTCTTTCCTTCTGCCAAATGGGTTCTAGGGATCAAAACAGGTTTGCTAGACCTGTTGGCAAGGACTTTTACCTGCTGAGCTATCTTGCCAGCCCCAGATGCAAAATCTTTGAAGCCAACTTCTCAAAGGTACCTGTGTCTGCGGTTTCTCAGAATGACCGTCTAAGAAGCACTTGGCAGAGATGTGTGTTGTGGGGTTACATAACCTGCTCACTTATTTCTGCCCCAAGAGGTAGCATACTGGAAGAGGGAAGTAGGGACAAGACCCAGGAGGAGAGGGGATAGGACTCAGGGGAGGATCTGAGAGTCACATCACTGGAAGACAGTTCTTTGTGGAAGATGGAAGAAGGTTCCAAGGGAGAGAAGCAAGCACACCAGTCACTCATAGCCCAGAGGTTCCCAAGGTTCCCTCTCTAATGAATCCTGAGCTAAAGCTATTGTTTGAGTTTAATGCTATGCTTTGTTTCATTTTGTTTGTTTTGCTAAATCCTAAATAGAATCTGGCAGCTTGCAAGGAAAAAGGATTTTCCTAGATTTAGAAGCTGCTGGGACCAAGAAATCATATAAAATATCTTGTGCCTTCCTGGTCCCAACTGCAAAGCACTGAGGCTTGGGGTACAGGGTGGGGAGAGGTTGCCTCATGGAAATGCTGCTTAAATGTTTACTTTTTTATTAAATGTACCCACAGTATAGAAACGATTTCTTTCAAATGCAGGCAGGTACAGAAATCGTAAACCTGGATCTGCCATCTGTGGCTTGAACTTTAAGCTTCTAGCAGGCTACCTTTGTGTTTATCTCCTCTAAAGATGGGTGAAAATTATATCTATTAAGATATCAGAATTATCCAGTGATCATTTAAAAACAAAATCTGGGTGAGGGGTGTTCTATTCTGTTTTTCGTTCCTTGGGATGGAATCACAGGCCTCATATCTGTTAAGAAAGTGCTTCACCCTTAGTTAAATTCTCAAGTCTAATATCTTCTTTAAAAGCCAAAGTTTACACACAATTGCTTGGACCTGTAGTATTTGTTCTTAGGGAGCTTAAGTGGAAGACGCTGGGACTACAGTCCAGCAGTTCAAGACCAGCCTGAGCAACATAGCAAGACCCTAGGCTCTCCTCCTAAGAGTAAAGGTATGACTGGTTTGTGGGGAATTACTAAAAGACATACATGGTGTTACCATCTATCAATCCATGGTATGGTTTGCCTGCTAGCCACGGTTAATCATTCCCAGGCTGTCCGTCTATTTGTGTGAATCAATTTGCATAAGGACATTCATTGGTTTGGTTCAAAGGTAATAATAGAGTTTTCTTTCTTGGCAGAGAGATTTGGAGACCGTGAAGAGATACTGATGAAGACAGTGGTGACAGACAGAGAATCTAAGGGTCAGGTGCAGTCTCCAGTTCATAGAAGGCTGGAACGTAAGAGGAACTTCTATAATAAGGACATGAAGAGACTTGAAAAAGCATGCCAGTGACACATTTGGTCACAGGGTTTGCTGGGAGTGAGGCATTGACTAGTAGTGGAGCATGAGATAGCGCAGGTCACTAAAGTCCCATCGGGCTTGTCCTGAATGTGCAGAAGGACAGAAGGACTGGATTCTCTGGCTTCCTTCATTCATCTTCTGTCTTGGCAACCACAGCAACCTTTTGAACCACTAAGCCCTGCTGTCCTAGGCTTGGGCCAAGCCTTATACCAGACTGCAAGGACTCAAGCTTCAAAAGTAAGCAACCAAGGGCTCTTTTGAAAGAAGAAGACAGTGCTGGAGGTATAGCTCATTTACATAACAGTATACTGGGCCCTGGGTTTCATCCCCAGCAGCACAGGAAAAGGAAGAGGAACTGGGGAGGGGGGAGAAAAGGAAGAATAAAAACAGAAAGGAAAGCGAGCCAAGCTTTCACGAGCTAAGACTCTACCTACTACCCACATTGCTCACGTTGCACTTGAGAATCTGAGGCACAAAGTGGGTTAAGGAAGAAACACTGGCCACAGACACAGCATGAACATCGCTCAGACCCCTTCTGAGGCCCACTGTACGGAAGCCTTAGGTTTCAGTCCAGAGCTGCTGTGGGCAGGGGGCGGGGGACAGGAGTTGACGGACTGGTTTACTGCACTCCCTGGCAGATGGCTATAGAGGAATTTTTAATAAGACTATTAATAGAAGTTATTCATTAGGGGATGTCTAATGAATCAACTAATAGAGACATTGTCTGGTGATCATAACTTATGCTGACTACGGCTGATCTCTCTCTCTTTCTCCAACGTGTGTGTGTCTGTGACTGTGTTTGTGTGTCTGTGTCTGTGTGTCTGTGTGTGTGTGTCTGTGTGTGTGTACATCAGCAATGTTTATTACGTTATGTTGGTGATATGTCTTTCCACAGCATTGTTCAGTAGTCAGAGTTTATTTGAAGAAAAGCTCCTAGAGACATATCCCCATCACCGCAGTACTCCAGAGTCCAGCCCGGGATAGATATTGAGACTACCTCTAAACCTAAGGGGAGGGTGGGGAAAATAATAAGAGATAATATGCCCACTGAAGTATAAACTTCATTTAAAATTATAATGCAATCAGATTTTGTTTTTGTCTGAGACAGGGTATCATGCAGCCCAGGATGTCCTGGGACTCAGTGTCTAGTGAAGGACAACCTTGAACTCCTGATCCTCCTGCCTCTACCTCCCAAGTGCTGGAATGACAGCCATGTGCTGCTCGTGCCTGCCTCATAATCAAATTCCTATGTTTATTCATTTATTTTCCTTATCCCCCCCCCCGTGTGTGTGTGTGTCTGTGTGTCTGTGTGTGTGTCTGTGTGTCTCTGTGTGTGTGTGTATGTGTGTGTATCACAAGACAGCTAACAGAGTTGGTTCATTTGCTCCTCCTACTGTGTGGGTCCCAGAATTTGAACTCAGATCAGCAGGCTAGACAGCCAGTATGTTTTCTCTGATCTTTGCCTCCAGCCCAGTGATCAGATTCTCAGCAGCACCTGATGGCATTCTGTCCTTCTGGGAAGTGGTGACACTCTCAAAGCTCCCTGCCCTCCGATCTCAACTTTCCTGTGCCATGAATCATTGGTAATCTTGTTACAGTGTGGACTTCGAGTCAGTCAGTCTGGAGCAAGGCCTAGAGTTTTGCCTAACATGATCCCACCCCAGGTGATGCTTGGCCGATGCTCTGTGGCCCGCACTGTAACGAGGCCACCGCCTGAGCAGAGGCAGACATTCTGCAGAGTCAGCGAGTTTCCAGCCGTACACCTAATTACGCCTTTGACAGTATCTAAACAACCTACAGGATTCTTAAGTAGCCTGGGGGCTTTGGGGTTTCCACCATTCTAAACATCCTGTGAGATAAAATAAGGACTCCCCTCCACTTATCTCTCCTGTTCTCTAAGTCCTTCCTTGTACAACCCCAACCCGTCTCTTAGAATCCGGACTCCCCCAACCTATCATTTAGTTCTTCCTTGTCCTCCCTCCAGTGTAATCCAGTCCTACCATAGGAAACAGCTGCAGAGGTCATGTGCCAGCCTGCGGTTTGCTCTTCTCAGTAGGCTTGTAAACGCCAATGTATGAAGTAGTTATTATTTTAACCTCCGTGTTACTGACAAGGAATTGAGACGCAGTGGGTTAAATACATTGCCTAAAGCTGTGTGATTAAGTTAAAAAAAAAAAAAAGCCAAGAGGAGAATCCAGGCAATCCTACTCCAGAGTCCAAGGTCTTGGCTCGCCGTGATATAGGAAGTTTTAGAATGACCTTTTAATTCTTTCTGGGATGACAAGGACTCTTACATCTTCTCCTTAAGCTAAACTACGGCTGCTCCCAACTCACTCTGGCTACTGCCCCTCCTCCTTAGTCAGGACGAAAACTGCATCAAGTCTAAGTCTTCACAGAGAACGCATGGCTTTCACTTTCAGTGTCTTCAGCTCTTGAGAAGTTGGCCAAATTGGTCTCTGAGATTCCCAGTCTCTCTTTCCCAAACCATCTGAACCCCATGTGACCGCCTCGCCACTGTCTCCCATTCACTGTCTTCCTTTGCTCTTTAAAACCCTTGCCTTCTTCACCAAAAGCTATTTTCAGAGGAAGCTATGAAACCATTTATCAGTGTCTTCACATGCACAGAGGTTTTTAGGAGGCTGGCCTTGTAAGCCTTATCTCAGGGAGCTGTGGTCTGAAAGATAAGTGACTATTAAGGAGAGAAAGCAGGGATAAGGACTGGGGGGGGGCAGGGAGATTCCAGACAGGAAGAATATCAGAGGTACTCAGTAAATGTTTGCTGATGAACCAATGAAGACATACACACACGCACACACACACACACACACACACACACACACACACACACACACACACACACATATATATATATACTGGGGACCCAAGGGAGGGCTCCCTGTGGAAGCCAAGCCTCTCTTACTGCCTTCTATGCAACTCTTAAAAAAAGACAGTTGAAGTTTTTAAAAATAAATTATTAACTTCTAGTGTCTTCCTTCCTCTCTTGACCCAATGGGTTGATTTTACCTCTGGTTAGATATTCTTAATACTAAATACTCATTCAACTGGATGTCACTTAAAGGAGAAATCTATGGGGCAGTAATGACTCTCACCTTTAATCCCAGCACTCAGGAGGCAGAGGGAGATGGATTTCTGAGTTCAAGGGCAACCTGGTCTACAGAGTGAGTTCAAGGATGGCCAGAGCTACACAAGGGAAACCCTGTCTCAAGAAGGAGGAGGAGTGGAAGGAGGAGGAAGAGGATGAGGAAGAGAAGGAAAAAGAGAAGGAAAAGGAGGAGGAAGAGGAGAAGGGAGAGGAGGGGGAAGAGGAAGAGAAAGTCTGTAATTTTGGAGGTGACAGGGCTAACTTGCACAGAGTTCATCCTCTGGCACTACTACTATGGCATCCTTGGGATCCGGGCTCTGGTCTCTGGTACACAAACAGGAATGGGAACTAGGAACCAGATTATTTATTTCATTAGAGATGAAATCTCTCTGTGCATCCCAGGCTGTCCTCAAATGCTGGGATGACAGACATGTGCCACCATGCTCAGGGAAAGCTAGAATGTTTGATGGCGGGTTACATAACTGCGTATGCTGTAGTAGACCCGCCAGTGTCTGTGCAGCTCATTTTCCTGTCCCCACTCTCCTGGCCTTTACTGGTCTGAGTTATGGGACCTATAGCTTGCTCTAATAATCAGAAAACAAGACTACAGCAAAGGAGCTCTGGAGTGAAGTTTACAGCCCAGGGAAGCTTAAAAGTGTCTAATGCACCTCTGAATAGAAATGAGAAGAGGAGAGAAGAAGGAAGGGGAGGGGAGGGGAGGGGAGGGGAGGGAAGGGGAGGGAAGGGAAAGAGAGGAGAGGAGAGGTAGAGGAGAGGAGAGGTAGGGGGGGGGGAGGGGAGGAGAGGAGAGGAGAGGAGAGGAGAGGAGAGGAGAGAGAAGTCTCTGCAAGGCCAATGAATGAGAGCCAAGCAGCCAATCCTTTCTCATTTACTGAAAGACCCCAGTATCTCTTGGAGTAGGAACCAGAGCTCTTTGATTAGGAACTGTCTGATTACACACAGAGGAGGCTAGCATGGTTGTTTAGTAGGAAAATTTTAAGCTTTCATTCAGGAAGATATGGAATAAGAGTATGGTAAGTGTTTCAGCCAAGTTCTTACAGCATCATAGGCTGGAGAAGTAGCCTAGATGGTCCCAGCATTTGGGAGGTAGAGACAAGAGCACCAGGGGTTCAGGATCATCTGTGGCTACATAGTGAGTCTGAGGCCAACCTGGGCCTTTGCCTCAAACAAAAATAAACACACAAAACCAACAACAGCATAACATCCTGCTGGGGGGCGGGCGGGACAGGTTTTTATCCACAGAACATTTATTTAAAAAGTGACCTGGATACAATCTAGGATTGTTACAGTACTCCCCAGCTATTCAGTGACATGTTGAGGACTCAGCTGTTAGCACATGTTTCCGTCCCCTCAAAGGCAAAGGCCACATGTGTCTTGCTTACTCTTGCATCCTTGGTCATAGGTCAGTAATAACCCATAGGACTATCATCAGTTAGGAGTAAGCATTTAGGTTTTTTTTTATTGGATATTTTATTTACATTTCATATGTTATCCCCTTACTCCATCCCCCATCCACCCGGGAACCCCCCATCCCCTTACCCCTCCTCCTTCTTCTCCGTGGATGTAACCCCCACCTACCCCCCCACTCCCACTTCCCCACCCTCAAAATTCCCACCCCCTGGGGCGTCCAGCCTTCATGAGGTCAAGGATCTCTTCTTCCACCTGTGCCCGGCAGGGTCCTCCACTCTTACATATTCAACTGAAGCCCTGGATCCCTCCATAAGGGCTCCCAGGCTGGTGGTTTAGACCCTGGGAGCTGTGGTTGGTTGGTATTGTTGCTCTCCTCATGGTGCCACAAACCCTTTCAGCTCCTTCAGTCCTCACTCTAACTTCTCCATTGAGAACCTCATGATCAGTTCAATGGCTAGTTGTGAGCATCTGCCTCTGAATATGTCAGACTCTTGAAGGCCTCTGAGGAGACATCCATATCAGGCTCTTATCAGCATGCACTTCCTGACTTCCACATCAGCATCTACCTTTGGTGACTGCACATGGGATGGATACTCAGGTGGAAAGGTCTTCAAATGGCCCCTCCTTCAGTTTCTGTCCCTCACTTTGTCTCCATATTTGCTCCCTTGAGTATTTTGTTGCTCCTTCTAAGAAGAACTGAATCACCCCCACTTGGTCTTCCTTTTTTATGAGCTTCATGTGGCCTGTGAGTTGCATCTTGGGCATTTCAAGGTTCTAGGCTAATATCCGATAATCAGTGAGTGAATACCATGTGTTTTCTTTTGTGATTGGCTTACTTCACTCAGGATGATAGTTTTTAAAGATGTATTTATTTTTATGTGTATGGATGTTTCAATCGCATATATGTCCGCGCACTGCATGTGTGTCTGATGCTCACAGAGGCCAGGAGAAGGTTTCATAGTCCCTAAGACTGGAGTTACAGACAGTTGTGAGCTCCCATGTGAGTGTTGGGACTCAAACGTAGATCCTTTGGACAAGCAGCTAGTGTTCGTAACTGCTAAGCCATCTCTCCAGCCCCAGCAATAGGCATTTGTAATAAAGATGAAGGGCAAGAGGAAGTTGAATGGCTAAAACTGTTTCTACAGATCACGCGCCTGAAGCTGAAGCTGAGGGTCCTGTGCCCTGTGTGGTCCTGATGAAAGCCCAGCCTCCCACAACCCCGCCGCTCCCTCTGCCTCATGTCTAAGCACCACGCTTTTGTACTCAAAAGGCAAAAGTCTCCAAGCGCGTGCTAATTCTGGAGCTATAATTCTGGCATGGTTCGTTCACTGAGTCTCAGTTGAGGAAAAGTAAAGCAAAAACAGTATAAGATGCTTCCTTTGACAAGCCCAGGAAGAGTAGCCAGAATATAATCGTCTCAGAAAAAAATGGCCTTAAGAGCCATGGTTTCCACGGGAGCTGGCCTGTCTTTGACTTGCAGGGAGCGGCTCCTGGGCTCTGTGTCTCCTCAGAAAAGAGTCGACAGCTCAGAGAGCTCAAATTGTTTCTCAGCAGACCCTTCCTTCCACCTGGTTAATATCCCGAAATGTGTAAGTGAGGGGACCTGCCAACATCCCAAAATGGACATGTCCATTTGTTCCCGAATAAAAGTGTCACCTTTCCCTCTGGCACACATATAGCCCTCCAGATGGCAGAGAAATGTGGGAGAGACGAAGAACTCCACAGGTGTAGCCTTCAGTCTTCAATTCTGCTGACTCACCCCACCCTGCTTCTGGAACAGTCTCTTTGCTCAAGCCCAGAAGTTAGGCCTTGGGACAGGAGACAGATGGATTCTCAACCCTTGCCCAGGAGTCTAACACAAGAGCATCCTGTCTGTCATTATACCATCTCGGTAAAATGCAAGTCACCTACCTTTCTGGATATATAGGAGAGTCAAGGAACCTGCAGAGGACTCTGGAGGCCAGAGAAGCAAAGATCCCAGATAATAAAACCTGGGGGTGGGGAGGTCTCAAGGTGCTCATGAGTTGTGGAGACTGAATCCACTGAGAGAAACCAAGACTTAGACTCAGTTCAAATTTAGGTTAAATGAATTAATTCTTACTGTTGGTAGAAGGACAGCCGCTGTAGAGCCAGACAGCATGCCATGAAGAAGGGGGCAGGGTTAAAGTGGGCATTTTAAGGCGGGCATCAGAAAGGTGTGTGGCACAGTGATCCATGAAGTCCACAGCTGGGCAGGGATATCGTTTTCTTTGTCCAGGTGTTTCTCATTTTCCTGCCACAGAGTAAGAAAAAGACCGTTTCATCCTTTCCCTTAGCAACAGAATTTTACAGAAGCAAAGGCGGCTGTCAACACCTCACAACCTATTACTATCCTATTCTCAGCTAACCTGCAGGCCACTAGGATCTCCCAGGCATTCCAGACCAAAAGGTCAACAGCCCTGAAGGGATGCCTGGCTTCACAGAAAGTGTCTTTAGTCACCTCGGGCTCCTGAGTATCAAGTTTGCAGACTCTAATGACTGGGATAGAGCAGTTTGGTTCTGGGCAGGCAAAACCACAGTGATCTCAGATTAGGACTGGCTGTCACATCCCCACATATGACTCCATTCTAAGCCCACTGAGGCCCCTGAGGACAGGGCTGGGAATCCAAATTCAGTGCCTACCTCTGGGTCAGAACCTTACTTCTCAGCCTGGCAGCTCTTTCCTGGAACCCCTGTGTTGGCCTCTGTCTTAGGGCAGACACCATGACCAAGGCAATTCTTATAAGGACAACATTTGCTGTGGCTAGCTTACAGGTTCAGAGGTTAAGTTCATTGTCTTTAAGGCAGGAGCATGGCAGTGTCCAGGCAGGCATAGTATAGGAGGAGCTGAGAGTTCTACATCTTCATCTGAAGACTGCTAGGAGAAGACCAGGCAGCTAGGACAAAAGGCCACACCTACTCCAACAAGGCCACACCTCCTTGAGCCAAGCATATTCAAACCATCAAGCATATTCCAACTAAGGATGGAAAGAAGAGACTGGCTTTACTGTCTGGGTTCTCCCATAGGACCTCATACAGGGACCCTATAATGCTCTGACCTTATCAACTGTCCTGTCCATCTGCTCCAGAGAATGCCAGACAGACTTTCACCCTAGGACCCTTGCACTGACTGTTTCATTTTGCTTGCAAGGCCCTGAATCAAACACTCTTTTTTTGGTGACATGACCTCACCACTTTTTGGAAACATAAATTTTACTTATTAATTTCCTCTCTTATTTTTTTCGTCTTTCCCACTAGAATGCCGGCATTTCAGTGTCTCTAGTACTAGGACAGCATGTGGCTGGTAGAGAGATATTCAGTGAACATGTGTTCAAAGAAAGAACAAATGAAAGTCAGTTCAGGCGCTTAAGCCTATAGCACAGCCCTGCTTGCTCCTAGCTGGGAACTGAGGTTCAGGCCTCCTTGCCTCAGTCATTGGCATCTCTGTCACAGCAATCATTCAACAAATGGCAGCGCCTGCTGCATATCAGCCTCTATGCTTCCTGCAGAGTTTTTATTTGTTCGTTATGAGCTAGATATCATGTATGTGCGTTATACGTGCGTGAGTGTGGGTGGGCTCTCCCCCAGAGGCAACACTGGGATGGCTTTCTCAATCATCTGCCTTGTTTTTTGAGACAGGGTCTCTCACTGAACATGAGTCTCACTACTTAGGCTAAGCTGGCTGGCTGGTGAGTCCCTGGGTTCTGCCTGTCCCTGTTCCCTTCCCCAGAGCTGGAGTCACAGGGACCTACCACGCCCAGGTTTGTATATGGGTGCTGGGATCTGAACTCAGATTTTTATGTTTGTGCAGCACTTTCTCCACTGAGCCACCTTCCCATTATTATCTTGTTTTTACATAATTGTGTGAACCTAGAGACCACATTGAACATTCAAGTGGCCATTTTTACTTCTGTGAGGATCTCTCTAAGCATAAAGGTAGGCTCTGCTGATATACTGACACTCGGGCTATCCCCACCCTGTCCTCTAAAGGCCACTTCTGACCAATCAGGCCAAGGCAGAAATTGAACCTAGTGGATCTAGTCTGACCCTTTTCTCCCAGAACAGGCAGATCTGAATGCAGACAAGGCCCTTATAAAGGACTGGAGCCCCAGTGTCTGGCTGCAAGGTATCCCAGGCAAGAAATTTCTTATCCAAGGTAAGAAATTCTCCAGTTGCTACGATGACCAGAAGCATCATTTCACTCCAGAGATGATACAGTTGTGGCTTATAACAGCGCCCCCACCCCAGAGCTTCTCCCTTAAGGCCCAGCTGATTATCCAAGACATGGGTTTTATATAGCCATCTCTTACTCTTCCAGAGAGATGTTCGCTTCTGACTTTGATTCTCTTCTGCATGCCCAGGATCAATCCCAAACCTTGTACCTACTCTGTGTGTGTTTTACTTACTGCTCAGCTAAATCCCCAGCCCTAAATACGCTGTTTTGAATAAGATAAATCAAGTAGCTTTCTAATACTTGTAGCTCAGGGAAATAGATACTGGCCTTAAGACACAGTGCAGGTTGAGAAGCATGAAGCTGGGACTCCTTCATTTCGCTAGGACTTTTCTCCCTGAGGCTGGTGGGGATGTGTGGGGATTTCCCCCATCAGATCCTTTGCCCTTCTTCCATCTTTTCCACACAGGTCATATTCCTAAGGAAAATGAGGTCAGGCTAACTTTCAAAGCGGCTTGAAAGTCAAGGCTAAGGATGGGGGGGGGAGGGGGGGGGTGGGGGGGGGGGGGTTGTTGCAGAGAGAGGTTAGCCCTGCTGGGAGTGTCAGAATGAGGCACCATGGGGTGAATGCAATCTTTACTGAGTGTACCTTGGGGGGCTGTGGGGGGAGGACAAATAAAGCTATCTCCATAGTGACAAGGTAGACAGACAAATAAGGGAGAAGGGCTGGTAAGGAAAGGGAATAACTTAGCTTTTTTAATGGGGGCTTTATCCACAAGATTCCCAGATCCAAATCACGCCCCTCATCAAGGACACTGTACCCCTCAGACTTGCTCCAACAGTGCAATTCCGGCAGGTGATGCTAAAAGAAAAGTGGTTTGAAGGTTTCCCTGGGCAGACCCATTCACAGCAGCTGCTCCCTAGGAACCACTTACAGGCTGCAGTTCCTGGAGCTCTGTCTATTGACTCTGTTCATTTCTCCGATTTGTCAAGGACCATCTGATACTCCAGCCTGCCCCCCTAAGTGCTCTGCTTCTGTTTCACCTCACAGGCTTCGCCAATTCAATCAGCACACGCTCATACTCCACCTCGGAAGTCATTAATGAAAATACTGCTGAATGCTGGGTATAAGTCAGGTCCCTGGGGCCTCCCCTCCACCCCTTCATCCTCCAGCCTAACTAACAGTCCTCATTTCTGATCATCTTTCCCCACTGTTCAAGGACTTTCCCCCCTCTCTTCTCATTCATTCATTAATTCACTCATTCATTCACTTGCTAGAATAGAGACTTCACTCAGGATAGTACATGGAAAAGGCTTAACTACTGCCAGCTATTACTATGGCAAGGGGCCATGGGGGAGCAAAGAGTGTGAAACAGACTCCTGCGCACAGCAATGAAAATGGCTAAGAGTAGCGGCTGCTGCTTACAGAGTGCTCTCCAGGCACGCAGCTAATGTTGTACAGAGAGTGCATGTCAGGCATGTTGGGCATGGCCCATGCTACTGAAGCAGCTGTTGGTCAGGATCAAAGGCATCAATTCTGAAGTCAAAGTTCTTCTGGCCCTCTCACTGGCTTCTTTGCCCTAAGTGGCCCTTTGTAAAGTAAGGGTACTCTTACCTCCGAGCCTTGTTGTAGGGGTTTAAATTATTCAATAAGATAATGGAGAAAAGATATCTGAAGTACTGCCCCGCACATAATATGCATTCGATAAATGATGGGGATTATTATTTAATGTAATACAGCTGTCCCGTGTCAGGCATCACAATCTGTTTGACCAGCAGGAAGGTTGATTCTTAGGCCGATTTCCCCAAAGTTCTACGGATGATAATGAAATAATGAAACCAGTATACTAACTCAAGACTGTTTGAGTCCAGATCCCATTTTATTTTATTATTGAGGTCCAGACAACATTATATTATGCAAACATAAAACATATTATGCAAGAAAATGTGCATACAGAATAATCTCACAAGCTACGAAAGCAAAGGAGATGGTGAAACACAGGATATTCTCTCAGCAGGGCAGATGCTCAGCAAAGTACCAGGAGGAGGCAAGGAGGAGGAGGAGGAGGAGGAGGAAGAGGAGGAGGAGGAGGAGGAAGACAGAGCCGTCATGATGATGATGGGGAATGATGATGATAAAAGCCTGTCACAGTTTGACAGAAAATATTAGATGTCAAATATTGGCGATGAAGGTAGCAAACACCTTTAATTCCAGCACTTGGGAGAGACAAAGGCAGAGAGATCTCTGTGAGCTCAAGGCCAGCCTGGTCTATAGAGTAAGCTCCAGGACAGCCAGGGCTACACAGAGAAACTCTGTCTGGAAAAACCAAAGGGGAAACAGAAAAGAAAAAGAAAAGGTTAGGATGCCGGAAGACAGAGGAGTCACATATTCATTTTGTGTGTAGACAGGGGCTCACCCTCCAGCTCAGGCTTCCCAACTTCCGTATCAGACATGCTGGGATTGCAGATTTGTGTTAGAGGGAGCTCCATTTTTGAGCAGAAGAATAGGTGGGGACTTTTATGGAGACAGCAGCATTTGAATAGACTCTAAAGAACAGATTGAGTCAGACACAGCAAGAAAAGAGAGACA
Organism: Grammomys surdaster; assembly: GCF_004785775.1. Taxonomy (NCBI): domain Eukaryota; kingdom Metazoa; phylum Chordata; class Mammalia; order Rodentia; family Muridae; genus Grammomys; species Grammomys surdaster. The sequence continues at coordinate 2,466,762 of NW_021605140.1, read as the reverse complement.
CCCTATGGAGAGAAAAGAAATTTCACAAGCAGAGGTACGCAGACAGGAATGTTTGGGGTGTGTTTAGAAATTTCATTTTGGGCATTGGGCTTTGTGGCTGAACTACAGTCTGTGTTGCTTAGTGGATGCTGTCAGGTTTCTCTGCACTGCCACTCCTAAAGGACCCACACAATGCTTTCCAAACTAGCAAGTCTGCAGACCATCGCTGCTCTGCATCGAGGAGTCCACACCTCAGTCGCCTCTGCCACGTCTGTTGCAACTAAGAAGACAATGCAAGGCCCACCATCCTCTAAGTATATCTTTGAATGGGAATCTAAATATGGTGCATACAATTACCATCCTTTACCTGTAGCCCTGGAGAGAGGAAAAGGCATTTATATGTGGGATATGGAAGGCAGGCAGTACTTCGACTTCCTGAGTGCTTATGGTTCTGTCAGCCAAGGACATTGCCATTTAAAGATCATAGAAGCCATGAAGAGTCAGGTGAACAAGCTGACATTAACATCTCGGGCTTTCTATAACAATGTCCTTGGTGAATATGAGGAGTACATTACCAAGCTTTTTCAACTACAACAAAGTTCTTCCTATGAATACAGGAGTGGAGGCTGGAAAGACTGCATGTAAGCTTGTTCGTCGTTGGGGTTACGCCGTGAAAGGCATCCAGAAATACAAAGCAAAGATTGTTTTTCGCTGTTGGAAACTTTTGGGGTCGGATGTTGCCTGCAATCTCTAGTTCCACAGATCCGACCAGTTATGATGGCTTTGGACCCTTCATGCCAGGGTTTGAAATCATCCCATGTAACGATCTGCCTGCACTGGAGCGTGCTCTTCAGGATCCAGATGTTGCTGCTTTCATGGTGGAGCCCATCCAGGGTGAAGCAGGTGTTATTGTTTCGGATCCAGGATCCCTGATGGAAGTTCGGGATCTCTGCACCAGGCACCAGGTCCTGTTTATTGCTGATGAAATACAGGATTGGCCAGAATGGTAGAAGGCTGTGGATCATGAGGATGTCAGACCTGACGTACTTCTTCTTGGGAAGGCCTATCTGCCGGCTTGTTTCCCACATCTGCAGTGCTGTGTGATGATGAGATAATGGTGACCATTAAACCAGGCGAGCATGGCTCCACATACAGCGGAAACCCACTAGGCTGCTGAATAGCCATTGTGACTCTTGAGGTTTTAGAAGAAGAGGATCTTGCTGAAAACGCAGACAAGATGGATGCTGTCTTGAGAAAGGAGCTCAGGAGGCTACCCTCTGACGTCGTGACTGCAGTGAGAGGGAAAGGGTTGCTAAATGCCATCGTCATCGGAGAAACCATGTGATGCTTGAAAGGTGTGCCTGTGACTTCGAGATAACGGGCTTCTGACCAAGCCAACCCACGGCGATATCATCAGGCCCTCCACTTGTGATCAAGGAGGATGCGATCCGGGAGTCAGTGGGGATCATCAATAAGACCATCTTGTCCTTCTGATTGTAGGAACTCCAGGGAGCCATCTTCAGACAGGGCTATCGTGAAACTCCGCTTGAAATGGGCAGATTTGGCCTCTCTGACTCCTAAAAGCCATTTTTTGAATATACATTGTATATTGCAATTGATGCATAGTAGAGTGACACCTAGGAACCTGCAGGTGGCTGTGTGACAGAAGAGTGAGAGAGAGGTATCTCTTTGTTGAGGTTTGACTGTGTGGGAACTTTCTAAGGAGAAACAGATCTACCTACGTATAGCCTGCAAATCGAGTCCTGCAGTCATTTATGTGCGTTTTTTTACAATTGCCTTGCTGGTGTGAATGTTTTGTATTTGAAAGTTATTTCTAAGATACTACATAAGAAACTAGCTTAACCTTGTGCAGTGGAATCGTTATAATCAATGAATGTTAAGATGATTGGAGGTTAAGCATATGTAAAAAACTAGTTTAAAGTAAATTTTGCATTGGCCACACCAGAATGTGTTATACAGATTCTGAGAATTCTTTGCTTGCTTAATTATACTTGCTTAAATTGCTTGATTGCAGTTTGTAAAACATTTATTTTCAGTATTTCTTTGAATAAAGTTTAATTTTTCTTTTTACCCCAACAGAGCATTTTGTATTTCCATTTTGGTAATAATCAGTGTACTATTTCACCCTTGTGACTGGCATCTCATATTGAGATCACTGAGTGTGTTTCAGGCTTCTTATTCTAAATAAAGCTATGACCAGTTCATATCTGTTAAAAAGAAAAAAAGAAAGAGAGAAAGAGAGAAAGGAAGGAAGGAAGGAAAGAGGGAAGAAAGAAAGAAAGGTAGGTTTCATTTTGGTTCCAACAAGGTGGGTGAGAGGAAATAACTGAGACTGAACTAGTGAAGAAAGAGTCATTGCTCTATTAATAAGTGAAGCCTTGGAAAACACACTGGCCACAGCATAGATGCTTCTCCTAGTTAGAGTCTCTTGCAACTTTCACCTTGGGAAGAACCACAGCAGGGAGAGGTAGAAAAGAGAGAGGATTCATCAGGCAAGGGCAAGGCCCAGAGTTCTGATGCGTCTGGGTACTGCCGGTGGAGACTGAGTAAGACAGCCATGAAGTCCACTCGTGTATAAAGGCAGATGGTTAAGAATACTGCAGTGTTCTCTTCCAAGCTGATAAACTGCACTTCTTGAGCCACCTGAGGCCTCTTACTGGGAACTACAGGACCTCCTGGACAGCCTGCAGTGAAACATTAATGTTTGGCTGTGTTAACAAAAAGTATCTTTTGACTAGGGACCTGAAGGTACTTTTGCTACTATTTGACTCAAAATTGAAAAATAAATGAGGGTCACTAGAGGGAAGGGCAGATAGGGCGTTGTTGATAGAGTGTGGAAAAATAAGCAGAGTGACCTAGTCAGCCGGTCCACACTAGACTTGCCTATCGCTTGGGCAAGCTCCTTGCCAAGAACACTCTTCCTGCTGAGTCACTGCAGTCTGAGTGGCCACGTGACTGACCTGTTGTGTGGGAGTCTGTTTCCTTCCCAAGCTGGGAGAAAAGGTCTATATTGGGACACCGACACTGCACACATCTGACTGTTCTTTTGAGTTCCTAGCTTTTCTGTGGCTTCTACATCTGGTTGACCTGGTGATGTTGTAGGAGGTGCCAAAAAATAATCCTTAAGAGTTGCTTCTCGGCAGTTTTTGCTCAGGAAAGCCTCTTGTACCTCCTCTCTCAGATGAGGGGAGGGAGAGGAAGCTTTTAGCTTGGTCTAGCCTCAGCTATATGCATTGTTTCCTATTCTAAGCAACAGCCTTCATCACCCCTGCAGTTCAATTTGGTTGCTCCCATTCCTGGAAGTTACGTTGTCCTCCAGTCCATACTTCACAAAAGAGAGCCATAACCCAGAAGGGTTCCTCCAGTCCA
>NW_021605140.1:2430997-2463383 GCF_004785775.1 Grammomys surdaster | reverse complement strand
ATACTTCACAAAAGAGAGCCATAACCCAGAAGGGTTCCTCCAGTCCACACTTCACTAAAGAGAGCCATAACCCAGAAGAGTCCCAAAAACAGAGCAGAATCTCTGATGAGAGCGGGCTCCACAGCCACTCTGTACCTGTGTGAGTCAGGGGACCACAGACACAACTGATGCTCCAGAATGAACCCTCAAGTGTGGACTCTGGGTACCACAGAGTATTCTCCCCTTGAAGAGATGGCCTCGTTATTGGGCAGGAACCCAGGCAGGAGGTCCTGACCTGCAAATTGGCTTGCTTGCTGGGTGAATATTTTATTTCTTTTTCAAATTAGATTATTCATTTTATTGTATGTAGAAGTGTTTTGCCCGCATGTATGTCTATGCACCATATGTGTGCTTGGTGCTCCGAGAGGCCAGATGAAGACACTGCATCCCCCTCATATAGGTTCCAAGTCCACCTACCCAACCTCGAACACATTTCCAGAGAAGCACATTTTCCCTTTGTCCCCTCTGGTGCTCCTCCTGCAGCTCTGCAGCAGATCCGCCCAGACAGGACTCCCTTCCTCCCTCAGCTGTGTTGCTTTGCTGACCAAGTCCCGGCCACTGTGCTAATTAGGTCATCTGGGTCAGCCTTTCCTGGTCACTACTTATCTCAAAACAATAGCTGCTGACTCAGCATGCTGCTATAGCCTTTTTTCCCCCAGAAAGGGTAGGTAGTCACTATGGCGTCATGGAGAGGTCTGCCACCTTTCTAATTCAGGACTTCCCCTTCTTTTCTGCCTCTCCCAGTAGAACTCCTTCTAGAACTACAGCAGACCAACTTCATTTCACGTAGGTAACAATTCCCAAAACTCCTCAAGGGCTAGGCCTCATCCAAACTGTTTATCTGCCTTACTCACATAATTCTCTCTGTAGCACATAGTGCTCGGCCCTGTGAGGTAGGCACTCCTCTTAGTGTCAGTCAATAGGCTGAGGAAATTTGAGTATGAAGGAATTTAAGAACATAGCTAGAGCTTCATGTAAGGAGGAAGTCAGGATTCCAACCCAGGCTGCTGAGGTTTGGAGTACTTTGTCTCCTAGAACACTATGTCGCTAGGCTGCCACAGGCACACACACGGATGTCCAGTCCTTCCCCAAGAACAGATCATATGACATGTAGACTACCGTGCATGTACATGTGTGTGTGTATGCATGCATACCTGCTTGTAAAACCAGATGCCTGAAGAGGGAAGAGAAGGCACACATGAGGAAGGCAAGGAAGAAGCTAGCTTTTCTCCATGCTCCTGGCTGTGGGAGGCAGACTAGGAGAAATAGAAGGGGGGAAGGCAAGGCGTGGGAGCTGGAGGAAAGGAACACGGAAGGCTGAATGGAGAGAAGGTGACAAGTAGCCTATGTATGGGCAAGATAGGTGAGAGGGCTGCAGAGCTGGCAGGGTGTTGGAGCCACCGTGACAGCTGCAGGTTAAACTGTTAATGACAGTAGAAACTGGCTGATGTTTACAACTATTATTCTTATTCTTATAATATTATTAATTATTATCATAAGGGTCTCATGGATCCCAGGCTGGCCTGAAACTCACTGTGTTGCCAAGAAAGACTCTGAACTGTGGGTCTTCCTGCCTTGGCCTCTGGAGGGCTGAAAATCCTGGTGTGTGCCACCACAGGAGGTTTGCGTCCTGCTAGGGATCAAACCCAAGGCTTCGTCGTCTTTTCACATGCCAGGCAAGCACTTTACTAACTGAGCTACATCCATAATCCCATAGACTTCTTACTGACCAAATTTTCCCCAAAGCTTGAGACACCTGTGGCCTCTCAACAAGGCTATCCTGGGACAAGAATTTGCAAGGGGACCAAAAAGCCAAGCTGGAGGCCAAACACACGTGTCCCTGCCAATGAGACTCAGGCACAACTAGAGTGCTGGTTCTCTGGCAGATGACTGGACTGGACCCTCGAAAGGCCGGGAAAGAGGAGGGCCATCCGCAAGGCCCTAGGCATGTCTCGTCAGCAGGCAGTGTCCTTTGGAAACCACTCCAGAGAAAACAGAGACAAAGAGTTTCCTTCCTCCTTCATCAGGTTAGAAATTCCCCTGAGGTTCTCTCAGGAGCCATGTGTCTGTCTTTAGAAGAATCCTAGGCAGTGGTCAAAGTTTTTAACCGACCCTATAAACAGGAAATGTAGAGAGAGGCAAGATTAAAAAGACATGTGAACGTCCTTGGCGGCTGGGGGCGGGTGTGTGTGAAGGGAGTGTTGCTGGCTCTTGACACTGTGAACAAAACAAAGGAAACACAGATTTTTCCGCGTTGCATTTGATGGACATGGGAGCTTGGACCAAAAGCCTGAATGTGAGCCCAGAGGGAGACGGGTGAGTGGGAAGGGAAGGGAGGAGGAGGAGGAGCTCGGAAAAATGGAGTCATCCTGACTTGTCTTCACTTCCTCTGCCTCTCCCTTCCTCAGCATGTTCACAGTCACAGAGTTCTTCCCTTTGCATTTATAGTCTCTGTTTCCTGAATCCCTGCCACCCATATTCTAAATGCTTCCTGCCTCTCCCTTGGACTCTGACTCAGAGTCGAGTCAGGGTTAGAGTTAGGGCTAGGGTTAAGGTTAGGATTAGAGAGTTAAGGTTAGGGTTAGAGGGTCAGGGTTAGAGTCAGGGTCAGGGTCAGGGTTAGAGTTAGGGATAGGGTTAGGGATAGGGTCAGGGTTAGTGTTAGGGATAGGGTTAGGGTCAAGGTCAGGGTTAGAGTTAGGGATAGGGTTATGGTCAGGGTTATAGTTAAGTTTAGGGTCATGGTCAGGGTCAGGGTTAGAGTTAGGGTTAGTGTCAAGGTCAGGGTTAGAGTTAGGGATATGGTTAGGGTTAGTGTCAGGGTTAGAGTTAGGGTTAGAGTCAAGGTCAGGGTTAGAGTTAGGGTTATGGTCTAGCTCAGGGTCAGAGTTAGTGAATTAGGACTAGTGTCAGGGTTAGGGTTAGTTGGTCAGCGTTAGGGTCAGGGTTGAGTGGTCGGAGTAGCTCCAGTCTCTCTTCCTCCCACCCGTTTCTCACCACTTGTTCTTCACCTCCTAGAATACCTTCAGACCATTCTCGCACTGTGAGTCACTTTCTCGTGACCCACTGCTTAGCTCTACTACTTACTTTAGTATAATATAAAGAGATGAAACCGAAGTAGACTAGACCTATTGAGATTGATATTTTTTGTTGTTGTTCTACATAGTGTAAACCCTGTATCCAATAACACATAGATCGTTTAGCATCGACTCTGTTCCTCTTGGAGCATGTCCCCTCCCCCACCACTCCCACTGTTACAACCCCAAATTTCTCCAGATATTGTCAAATGTCTGCTCAGGGTCCCACATTGCCTCTGGCTAAGGCCCACTGTCCCTGATACAAATAGCCACTCTGACACTGAGTTCCCTTAGGTACACGATATAACGTCTCTCAACTCCAATTTCCTTAATATTAGCACAGGGTTAAATAACACCTACCTGAGGAGCCATGGTGAGAAGTAAATAATTTCCTGTCTATGGTAAATCATCATGCATGAAAGAAATTTGTATTCCCTCAGCCTGTGTACAGTGACTCAGTCCCGGCCAGTCTAGCACATATATGTTGAATGGATGGTGAATGAGCAAACGGATAGAAGAAAATGTCACATCTTGGTTCATCTTTTTTTCTTTTTCAGACAAGGTCTGGTTCTATAGCCGAGGCTAGCTTTGAGCTCTCAATCCTGCCTCTGCCTCCTGAGTGCTGCGATCTCAGGCATGCAGCACCTACCCCACCCAGAACTGTACTTACTGCTCTTCTTGACTTGTTCTTTCATCCAGAAGGCCCCAGTTATTGTTACTCTGTGCAGTACAAACCAGAGGCTGCAGTACAATTGCCCCCCCATCCTGGATGTATCCTGAGAGCATCTATCTACATGTTAGTATAAGAGATAAAAGTTTTGATAAACTAGGGTTTGTCAAAGGGAAACAGAGACATCCAGACAGAGGAAACAGGACCGTATTCAATCTTTTTTTCTTTTTTTTACATCAGGAACTCACTAACCCTAGGAATGACATGAATCTGTTCTGGAGGATGAGACACTCCCAACTGTTATCACCTGTCAACAGCTTACCTTGTAATCACAAGGACAATTAAAGTTCAGTGGACACCTTGGAGAGGGGCATCCAAACTGTAGAGGGCTTCATAAGAGCTTCTGAATATAAATGGTGGGGCTGCCCTGCCCATAGCAGGCACAGTGGGTACACTCAGAAAACAGTGCTTACATAAGGGCACTAGAGAGAGATAGACCAGCCACATTGAACTTCCTGCTGTCCGTGGAACCCTTTAGGAACACTTCGACATAATAACTCCTCTTGCCTTTTTGCAAGGCCTTTGGCTTCTATGTTAGTTGCTTTTCTGTCACTGTGATAAAATTCCATGACCAGAAGTAATTTAAGGAAGAAAGAATTTTCGGTTCCAGAAGGGTGCATCCATCGTGGCTGAAGAAAGCACAGTAGGGCAGTGGGAACAATGAAACTAGCCAATCACATTCTTATCCATGCACAGGAACCAAAGAGAGTTTCAGTGAGAGACTATACACCCTCAAAGCCTGTTTCCATTGAAGTACTTTCTCCAGCAAGACTTGATTCTGGACACATCGCTCTTTACCTACACTCTGCCCCGAGTCCTGGAGAGTGATCTCTTAAATTAACACACTTCACAAATAAGCATGCTTTTCCTTAGATCATACGGTCACCATGCAGGCTCTTTGAAATCTGCCCACATTTCTGAGTCTTTTTCTTCCTTTCTGTTTCTTTCAGATGCTAGCCAGACCCAAATTCTGCTTTCTCTGATTCTTTGGCCCTTTTCGCCCTTTCTCAGAAGCTATCTCCCAGTTTCCACGTGGCTGCTTGTCTATCTCCAAAAGGCAGGGCCCTTTCTCTTTCCTCCATTTCCCTCCTCCAGGCAGCTGCCAGGATTTATAATTTGCCTGCCTTACAGTGTGACTCTTCTTTTCAATTCTAATATAATTTTTTCTTGAGCTTTAAAGAAGAAATACACTCCTCTTGAGTTGTCAATTTGCCCAATTTAAATTGAACAGATGAATGAATGAGATGAAGGAAGGAAGAAAGGAAGGAAGGGAGGGAGGGAGGAAGGAAAGAAGGAAGGAAGGAAGGAAGGAAGGAAGGAAGGAAGGAAGGAAGGAAGGAAGGAAAAAATATCCAAGCCTCTGGGTAGTTTGGTTTATTCAAGGAGGAAAAAGATTTTCCAATTTAGACCTTGTAACTGAAGTGACATGATTTCAGGACCAACAAATAAGTGGGTCTTTAGGACCCTTGGCAGGAGGCTTTTCTCAGGAACTGGAAGGGAACTAGCTGGTGGGTACAGGCCCTTCTCACACAGCCTTCTGAGGCGTTTTGAGGGGTACTGGGCCCCTCCTAGAAGTGTGGGAAAGGCTCCACACCATTTTGCTCTCTTGGTGTTGCCTTAGAGAAGGGATTAGACTTGCCTCCATCATCCTCCCACTCAGCCTGGAATTCAAGCTGCAGAGGCGTGGGAGGGGAAAGCCCAGTGGTCTTGTTGAGGTCTGTCCCTGCCCCCACCCCACCCCGGCATAGCTGTAGCCATTTTGTTCCATGCCCACCAGCTATTTCAGCTGTAATATGCCCGTCAGTCATTGACACAGGAAGAGAACGTGATTCAGAGCAGGGTCATACTGACCACACACCCTATTCTATGCTGTATGGTCTGAGATGTGTTAATCTTGAAATTCAACAACCATAAGCTCCACCTAGGATCAATCAAAGTAAAGTTCAGTTAGAACTATTCTAGCTAGCTAGCTGGGGTCAGAGCCAAGCACTAGGCAGCACTTCCTACACCTGCACATGAGCTCATTGTGGGTTTTTTTTTTCCTTTATAAACAGGCCCTGAGAAATGTTCAGGATCATAGCCTCAGCCCCCAAATTCTGACCTACACCTCTAATCAGTCAGTCTTAGGGTGTGCATTCAATAAACCATCCCTTGTCTGACTGAAGTCAGTGTTTGTGTGGTTTGTGAGCGACTCTGGGACCCTAACACTTCCATCAGGGTAGACTACATCGTAGAGCAGAGCAGTCCAAGACACAGCCTAGCACCAGAGTCCTCTGTGGGGTGAGATGTCCTGTGGCAGGGTGTTGGAGCTTGGAGATAGCTCAGATCTCAGTAACACAGCAGACTGCAGGCAGGAGGCGGGGGTGGGGTGGGGTGGGGTGGGAGGGACAATTGTCCAGATAACAAGTACATTGGGGCAAGAAAAGCCTTTCTAACAATCTTCCCATCCCATTGCCACCACACCCTGTGTCCCCACGTGAGGGACACTTCCAGGATGTTTTCAGTGGAGGCTCAGGCTCACAGAAGAGGAGAGCAGGCAGACTGCAGATCTGTCACACAAGAAGGCTTAGGGCAATTACCAAGAGTCAAACTTTAAGTGTTAAGAATGAAGCATCCTGCCAGGTAGCGGTGGCACATGTCTTTAAGCCCAGCACTTGGGAGACAGAGGCAGGCAGATTTCTGAGTTCGAGGCTAGCCTGGTCTACAGAGTTCCAGGATAGCCAGGGCTATACAGAGAAACCCTGTCTCGGGGGGAAAAAAAAGATAAAAAAATTTAAAAGGGGCTGGAGAGATGGCTCAGCGGTTAAGAGCACTGACTGCTCTTCCAGAGGTCCTGAGTTCAGTTCCCAGCAACCACATGGTGGCTCACAACCATCTGTAATGGGATCTGATGCCCTCTTCTGGTGTGTCTGAAGACTGCTACAGAACTCATATACATAAAATAAATAAATAAATCTTTTAAAAAAATTTGAAGCATCCTGGATCTGGCCAGGTAGTCAAAGCCTTTAATCTCAGAACTCTGGAGGCAGAGGCAGGAAGATCTCTGTGAGACAAGGCCAGCCTGGTCTACAGAGTGAGTTCCAGGACAGCCAGGGCTACACAGAGAAACCCTGTCTCAAAAACAAACAAACAAACAAACAAACAAAATAATCTAGATTTGAGGTTAGACTGAAATGGACCTGACTTTCTCATGACCCTGAAAGCTGACTCCAGGTTTTAAGCCTCGACTTCCTTGTCTGCGAAATGAAGACAAAAGGCCATTAAATAAGGAAATCCAATCAAAATGTCCACTGCATTTCAACACAGACACTGAATAAGCCCTGGGCTTGTGTTAGTGATAGTTTTTATCTACAGAACTTTTCCTGCTTACTTTTCATCCCTCTTTCTAGAAGCAAGGGACAATATGAACTCAGTTATTTGCTCAAACCTACGTCCGTTCACGTCTTGATAATCTCCTTCCAAGGATCCCACCACTGTTCTGAACTCTGAGATACCACAGCAGATAAAATCACAAAAACCTCTACTCTTGGGGCTGCAGAAACGGGTCAGAGGTACACGCCGTTCCCATAGAGGGCCCACATCTGGCAGCTCATAACAGTCTGTGAAGCTCCTGGGGATCTGCTGTCCTTTCTAGCCACCATGATGCCCCATGTACATGCATGTACACATAACTAGAAGTAAAAACAAAAACTCAAGCAAAACAAACCCTGCCCTTGTAGAGCTTACACTGGATTGGGGGATGCCAGGCAATGAACAGAAAGTATAAGTGATCGTGAAATGCTAGAGAAAGAGTCATGAGCGAACCCTAAGTGAGGAAGGCGCTTGATGGGAGATGGCTGCAATCCACAAAGAAAATCCAGAAAAGACTGAGCCAAGGGAAGAGCATTTCCGAGAAAGAAACCCCTGAGTGCAAAGGCCCCGAGGCATGCACCGGGTTCCATCGCTTCTACACCTTCGACCACGGATCCTAACAAGCTCAGACCAAAAATTAACATGAGAGGACAATGTGAGTGTGCCAGATTTGCACACAGTTGTTTTCTCCTGCACTGCCGGGTAACAGTTATCCACACCACATTTTCCCCGTATTAGATACTATTAATAAGGTGATTTAATATAGGTTGTATCCGAACACTACTCCATTGTATGATGGGACTCGAGCATCTGTAGATTTGGGAATCTTCAAGATAGTCTCTTGATGATCTTGACAGAGGGACAACTGTACCAGGACAGAGCCAGAGGCCACCACTGTTAGATGAAGAGTACAGGGAGAGGTCAAGGAGGTAAAGTCATCCTGTGCATCCTGGTGTTAAAAGCTTCCATCTAACGCCAGTTCTGCCTCGTCACAGACACAAAGCCCACAGGTCCCTGTGACTGGGTAGATCTTCCAGGAAAGGCTTCAAGGGGCTCAAAGTTAGACACTAGGAGAGGGGTGAGGAATCCCATTTGTAAATAATTGTGATGTAACTTTTTTTCAGACCTCAGATCAGAATATAAGTTTGAAAAGTATGTGATGGATTTAGTGAGTGAAGGCGCCTGCCGCCAAGCTTGACGACCTGAGTTCAAGCCCCAGGACCCACATGGTGGAAGGAGAGACCAACTCCTGCAAGCTGTTCTCTGACCTACGCACACACGCACACACACACATGTGCGCACGCATGCACATATACACACGGTGTAAATACGATGTAATTTAAAATAAATTTAAGTGCATGATCAAATAAAGCAGGCTGAGAGGCAGATGTGGTGGCACACGTGTATAATCACAGAACTGAGAGGGTGGGAGCCAGAGGGTTGTTAAATTCTAGGCCAGCTTGGATTGCATAACAAGACTAATTTCATACAAAAAAGAGAGAGGGTGGTGCTAGCAAATGGAGTATTTGAAACCAAGGCACCTGAGGGATCCAGGGTAAATACTTTCTGATCCCCTAAGCCAGAAAATATCTTTAATAGACTCTGACAGATCCCTTCACTGGCCTTCTTGTAAATTTCTCTACCTGCTAGGGCAGCAGCACAGCCCAAATTGACAGAATGCAGGGTCAGGAGATGGCCAGAAGGATGCAGACACTTGATCTTCATTTTAGGTCAATTTTGCCACCTGCTGTGTACCCCAAGGCTGTCTGCCTTGGTTCCTGTCCTCTGGGAAGAGGACCTCCATCTGGCCACCCACCTTTGTGAGTGTTCTAGGACTGGATCAGAGAACCTCTTGAAAGGGCTGGCTGCCACTCCAGATAATTACAGATAAACGCACAGGGTTGTTATGATGTCACGGGCCTGTACAGGCGGAGCTGATGGAGGAAATTGCTCACTTTTGGGGAGGGGCAGAACCCTTCCAGGCCATTATAGTCTACTAAGTCTATTTGCCAAGTTCAAATGTTTTCTCCATGACTTGAAAAGTGAACAGTCACCTGCCCTTTCACAAGGCATTTGGTTACCTGGGCTACCGGGCTCCTCCCAGTCCATGAAACATGCATGGCAGAGTCACACTCCTGACAGAAAGAAACACTGGGGCAACAGCACAGAGTCCTATTGAAGGTGTGTGTGTATGGCAGGGGGCGGGGAGGGTAATACGTGTGGAGACAAGAAAAAGATGTGCTAGGGCCAGGCAAAGGGCCTAGGGGTTATTCCAGAAAGAGCCATGGGCTGGCATGTAGTGTCTGTCATTTCCTGGCATTACTCAGCAGCTGAGACCCCAGACTTTGTGTTTTCTTGTTTGAGTCATGGTCTTGCTACGCAAGCCAGGCTGACTCAAACTCACTGGGTAGCTCAGGCTGGCCTTGAATTCTCTTTCCTTCTGTCTCCGTTTCCTGAAGGCTGAGGTTCCAAGTCTAAGTCACCATTCCCAGGTTCTCCTCGAGCCTTTTACAGAGTGAAGAACATAGTTACTGCATTCACACCTAAGTCTCGAATGCTGTGGCAGAAGAGCCTGCAGGAGCCTCAGGAGTAATGGGCGTGGCTCATGATGGAGTTGAGATGATGGACCTGTGTTTGGCAACAAGAAAATGTTCTACTGAACATCTCAGTAGCAAGCACCATCAAGCCTCAGACAGGGCTTTTCACACAGACAGCAGAAAAGCACTCTGAAGGGGCCGGTTATTTATACCCGGAACTTAGAGGTCTAGAGGTAAAATAGGGTTAGTGACATAGACAGCTCAGAACCTGAATTTTAACATCAGAAGACCGTTCTCACACTACATCAACAACTTGGTGTCCAAGTTGATGCAACTGGGCCTCTCACTTAATTACATGCTCTAAGACCTACAATTTAAAATCCTGGCAGCCACAGACTATGCAATTAAAAACCAACAAACAGGCTTTACTCGTGCCTCTAACACTTGGTTAGAGTTTTTCATGGCTTTTCATACAGTTTTCTCTAACACTTAAGGCTCTTACTATACCACTTCAGTCCCCTTCCTCAGTGCCTGTTACTGTCCAATTTTGGTCATGGTCAGGATTCATTGGTCACCATGATCAGATGCTATCCAACTCAATTTGCTATCTTGTTCCTTGCCTGAGGTTGTAACTATCTTTCCATCCCACAAGCCCACACCTCTCCATACACACACGGGCTGAAGTGGGGATGCTGACTAAACTTTTTTTGTTTCATTTTATGCTGTGTATGTATGTCTGGGCACCACATGCTTCCAGTACCAGTGGAGGCCAAAAGAGGGCGTTGGATTCCCTAAGTCTAGAGTTATGGGAGTTACAGACAGCTGTGAACTGTCATTTGAGGGCTGGAAATTGAACCAGGATCTCTGCAAGAGCAGTTGGTGCTCTTAACTGCTGAGCCATCTCTTCAGGCCCGTTGCTTGGATTTTGCATCTCTAGTGGCTTTGAGAATTCAGTGTGAGATGTCAGTGTCTGAGACCAAGATTGACCTTCATTTATCAGCCACTGCCACTCTCTCTGTGTGTCTGAGCTTTCTGTGTGGAATCAGTGCTTATGAGACACGCCATCAACCAGGATCATGGAAGACAGGGAAACCTAACTCAGGAGCACTCACCGTTTGCCCCTTCATAGACCAAATGTTAGTTCCAACAAGTTATGAAAGCTCCTAGCAAGCAGATGTGTGGCCAGGCTGGAAGTTCAACCCCTGAGGCAACACTTCCTTTCTATCAGGTGACAAAGGAGGCACCGTGGGACTTGCTTAAGGGTGAGGTCACTATGTCAAGCCATCAGCATGACCTGGACATCTTACTCCAAAAATGTTTGCCTCCTCCTCTCCATCTCTGGATGTCCACACCCCAACCTTAGCCTCCATCTTTCTTGGGTTTGGGATGGACAATTGCAATAGATTCCTTTCCTTGTTTCCTGTCCAGTGCTGTGGTTAAAATACCCTGGAAAAGGCAACTTAGGGGGAAAGGGAAAGGGAGTTTCTTTTAGCTCACAGTCCCTGGTTACAATCCATCATACCAGGGAAACGAGGGCAGCAGGAACTTGAAACCGCTGTCACATCGCACACAGTCAAGAGCAGAGAGAAATGAATGTGTTCTTGCTCTCTTGCTTATGTGCTTCTGCCCGGCTCCATTTCTCTCCTCCTACACAGTTCCAGAACCTCTGTGTGGGGAATGATGCCACCCTCAGTGGGTGGGTCTTCCCATGTCAATTCATTTTATTAAGACAATCTCCAACAGAAACATCCACAGGCCAATTCAGTGTAGACAATTCCTCGTTGGGACTCTCTTCCCAGGCAATTCTAAGTTGTGTCAAGTTAAGGATTGACATTAGTGATTGTGCCACCACTGACCACAATGAGCATCGACATTACTCCAGCCACCACTTGGCAAGCCGAATGAACTTTTCAAAATGCAAAGTAGATAATGTCACCCCTGCTTGAAAACATTTGACATCTACTTAAAGTAAAAACAACTTACTGCGATCTACCCCACTCGGTGTGCTCTACTCGATGGGTTCTCCAACAGTTTTCACTTGGAAGTAATTTTGCCTCACAAGGGATAGTTGACAGCATCTGGAGCCATCCTTGATTGTCATAATGGATATAGAGCTACTATTGCATCTAGTGGGCAGAAGCCAGTAGTGCTACTAAGTGTCCTTAGGGCACAGGATGGTCCCTAACAACAAAGAATTGTCTGTCCCAAAACATCCATCATGCCAAGATTAAACATCTACAGCTTGAACTCACTTCCTTGGAATGCCTCTATTGACCACTGTCTTAGTCAGGGTTCTCTAGAGTCACAGAACTTACAGAACGTCTCCATATATTAAGGGAATTTATTGTAATGACTTATAGTCTGCAGTCCAACTAACCCAACAATGGGAATCTAGTACTTGCTTAGTCCCATGAGGCTAGGTATTTCAGCTGGTCTTCTGTGTAAGCTGGAATCTTGAAGAAGTAGGTTCCAACAGGTGTGCTGGCAAGTATGTGTAAGCAAAATGAAGAACAAACACTTCCTTCTTCCACTGCCTTTATGTAGGCTTCCAGCAGCAGGTATGGCCTAGATTAAAGGTGTGTACCACCACACCTGGATTTGGAACTTGCTCTGTCCCCAACTGGCTTTCAACTCAGAGATCTGCTTGCCTATGTCTCCTGCCTGGGCCTAAGCTTTTCACATCCACTACGCCTCAAGAGCTGGCTCACAGATGTGCTCTCCACTTATGGGTTATAGTTCATCCCAGATGTAGTCAAGTTGACAACAAGGAATAGCCATCACAACCATCTTGATCTAAAGTTGGTTTCCATCCTCTGCTGTCCTTCCTAGTGACAATTACAACCTACTGTTCACACAGGTGTAGTTAGCTCATACAGCAGGCTGGAGTCGCATGTCTTCTCAAACCTTGTTACCTCAGTGCCCTTCACTTTGTAGACATTTAGTAAGCTCAAGGGGAGAAAAGACAGAGCAAAGGGGAAACAAAAAGAGCAGCCATGGCTAAACACTCTGTGTCAGCTTTGCAAACCCTAATTCCCATCTCTATTTCATGAGGAAGAGCCGCCATTTCCCTTCATGATGTCTTAGAGAACAAACTGAGTGTAGTTTGCCAACTTTCAAAGTTAGGGGTGGGGGCTGGACCTGAGGTTGTCTATCAGGACAGGCTTTTGTTTCTGCCAGTTGAGGACTCAAGGCTGAGTAAACCACGTCTGCTCCAGTATCAGCTGCATCCTCAGTATCGTGCAGAGTGCCTAGCAAAAGTGTCTATCAATGCGTGGATAAATATCAGAGAACAAAACTGAAGCCCAGCCTGCGAGGGCAGGGGTACATGATGCCCACTTCTCTGGCAGCCCAAAATCTAATATATTGTGCCAGACCCCAGTTTCAGCTCTTGCTCGTTTCCCATGCTCCTATTTGAAATTCCCCACGCAAAGTTGAAGGTATCTATGCTATTCTGTCACCGGGAGAAGTTGTCAATTCTCTCAAAGTAACCCAGCAGCTTCTGCCCCAGCCACTTCCTCAGGCTCCCGACTGGCTTCCTGGGAGCTTTGAGCAGGAGATGCGGCTTCAAGAAGGCTTCTCTCTAATGCACTCCTTCCAGGAAAGATGCCTCAGAGCTTTACCTTTAAACCCCAGAGGTCTCTATCATCTTATTAGCACAGAGTGGAGAAGACTGGGCTCTTTCTTACGCCTTCTGCTTAATCTGGTTAGTTGCTTAGCTTCTTTGTGGAAAGTGCACAGCTTTTGTCAGGAGGAATTAAAGAGAGAGACCAAAGTCCAATGCACTATCTTCTTTACATTGTGCAAAACCTTATTGAATAAGACTCCCATCTACCACTTTTTTTCTATAGCGTCTAAAAATAGCATTGCTATTAAGAAATCTCATACTGTAAATGTACCACGCCAAATCCCAGCTCTCTCTCACTCCACTCCCACTCTCCTTCTTTTCCCCACCCCCTCCACACACACAAAAAAATCTGTTCTTTATTCTCATCAGCCCCACCTAGTGGTACTTCACATTTTTTTTAATATTCCTAAAAATTTGGAAGAGTTCCCCTAAATGTACCTATCTGTACTAATCATTTTTATCTAGCCTATTCTAAAATAAAACAGAAATATTTTAAATATTTGCCAGTTCATTTCAGTATAATAATAAGTCTATTAAATGTTAAACATATTTTAATTAAAAAAAAACAGTATTTTCCAAAACAAAACAAAAAATTCAAAACCTTATGAAGAGTTGCATCACTTAAACTTTTGGTTGTCTCTTAGGGCTTGGCTTCACAAGAAAATGCCTAAATTTTCATACCCATTTCTATATTCAGTCTGTTTCAATGTCTTGTTGTGGTTGAAACTTCTATTTGGTCTCATGCAGATGTGAAGTTGGAAAAGGCAAAAATGTTTTAATGCCTTTTCAGATAATTGTGTGCCATCCTCTCTGATGTTATAGTCAGATTCATGAAGGTATGCTTTCATAAAGTTTAACTGAAATGCAGAATTCAAAACCAGATCTATGAACTTTTTATACTGTTAAAAGCCATTAGACTATCCTAAACCGAGGGAATTTACCCCCTTTTTCATGTATGTGTTGTAGATTCGTATATAAAGTTTTGCACATAAGTGGTATGGAGATAAAGCTGTAAAAGGTACCTTGGTGGGTTGGAGTCAAGAAAAGCCACACAGTCACACTGTGGAACAGATCAAGCACAAGAAGTTAATTAGAGAAGGAAGGAGAACAAAAGGCCATCTTGGCGTGTGGACATGAGAGAGAGAAAGAGAGAGAGAGAGAGAGAGAGAGAAAGAGAGAGAGAGAGAGAAAGAGAGAGAGAGAGAGAGAGAGAGAGAGAGAGAGAGAGAGAGAGAGAAATGCAGACAGACAAACCAGGAAACAGAAAGAATGACCGAGATGGAGACAGAGATCTTGGGTGGCCAGGATCTTTTAAAGGGGGTGCCTGTAACTATGCAACTCCAAACAACAGTGGACATGTGCCTCACCTCGGGGTTGGGGACGGGGTGTAAGCTGCTGCTGCTGAGTTGCTGAAAGGCAGGCTGTTTACAACACATGGGAGCGTGCAAGCATGTGTGCAAACATTCATGTGGGGAAGCCCGAGGTTGATATCGGAAATCATTCTTGATCGGCCTTCCATCTTATTCACTGAGTCAGGGTCTCGCAATCGAACCCAGAGTTTGATGATATGGCTAGTGTAACTTTAATTTTTTAAAAATCTTATTTTTAATGATGGTTTTTATCTTTTTTTTTTTGTAACCCACCACCCACCAGAGGCAGTGGAAAAGAAAGGATACAGGGATTGGGGAGTGGGAACTGTTTAGAAAGGTTCTTTAGAGCAACTCCCATCTGTGTTGTCTGGAAATCGACAGTTCAGTTCATAGGTCAGCAGCAGCTCGATCCACTCACAAACACCTCACGGATACACCAGCAGTCCAGTTCAGTAGACTTAGGTTAGCAACAGCGGTGATATGATCTAGCAAGAGTCAGCCAGGCCTCAGTCTCAGCTTGAGTCAACAAGACCAACAGGAACACCAAGAAAAGTTCTCAGCTGTGCCTTTCTCAAGGAAGTGAAGATCAGAGAAGACTCAAGACCCACATGCGTTGCACAGCTGGCTGTACCAACAAACCAAGCCCTCTCTCCATCACTCTGTGGGGTCCTATTTTCACCCTCTAAGCATCACGTGTCCTCCAGGGGTCTTGCCTCAGCACGGATCTTACCTTAGCAGGTGCATCCAATCAGCCCAAGGCCTTGGAAACAGCAACATACTGCAGCACACCACCAGAAGCTTTTGGTGCATTTCTCTCTATGGAGTCCCAACAAATGCAGCTCAACTACACAGTGTGGACCAATACATACATGTCATTAACAAAATTCTTTTATCACGTGTCTTTTCACATGGTTGCTTTAGTAGAACATCCTCTCTCTTGTGTCTGCTTCAGCGAAACGTTCCTTCACGAGTCTGCCTGAGCCTTTCACTTGTGTCCACTTTAACGAAGCGTTCCTTCACGTGTTTGTCCCAGCAAAACACTATCCAACCAACTTTCCAAAGAACCCTTAGGTTTCCACTTCAGGCTAGTCTTACTAGCTTGCTCTGTGGGGCCCCATGTTCCCGAGATGGCAATTATAGTCAGACTGCCACATCCACTCAGCCTCTGTGTGAGCTTCTGGAAATCCAAACTCAGGTTCTCACATTTGTGTGTGGAAAGCACTGTTACTGCCAAGTGACCTTCCCAGGTCCTTCTGTAGGTGAATTTATTTTGTAACTTCATTCTCTGTCATTTGGACATTATTGGCTCATTTATTCATATGAATAATTAGTGTAAATATTGAAACAGTTCATTACATGACATCAAAAACTCACATTCACTAATGTGCCTCAGTCTCATCCAAAACAAAACAACCAACAAAACAAATAAAAACTCCTAAGAACCAAGAAACTTTTAACTGTCAAGCTCATGACATTTTCCAAAATTCTTATTTTTATGTAAAAAGTTTAACTTCTATTACTGTCAATAAATAACTGTCTTACTCAAACTGGCAACCTTACTCCATTTTTTGTTTTTGTTTTGTTTTCCAAAAAAAAAAATAGTTGTCAAACAGTGGAGCCTGAAACCCCACAGTTTGATTGACAACTGTTTTTCTAAGTAAAAATAGCATTCCATTAAAAGCAGCCTCCCGCTCTATTTACAAGTTTGCCGGGTGCGTGTGCACACATGATACTTCACTGCACAGCCTGAGTGTTGACATGAACTTTCATCACACGGAATGTTTATAAGATGTCCTTGGGGGTCACAGTGTAACTTAGCAGTTGAAGACATGATTCCTGCTTTGTCAAGGACATTCTTAGCTGGAGCTGACCCTCCTTTCCTGGTGAGCCTGTGGTGACACACACAGGAATGCTGCCCAGTCTGGAGCTGTATCATGTGCTACGGCTTCACCTGCCATGTCAGCACACTGAAAAGGGTGACTGGCAAAGAAGTTTTGTGGGAAGAAGGGTCTCTAATCTAGACAATTAGTCTAGCTAATTAGTCTAGGCTGGTTTGGAATTTACTATGTAGCCTAAGATAGCCTCAAAGTTACAGCAATCCTATCTCAGCCTCCTAAAGGCTATGGTTGCAAGCATGCAACCAGCACACGACTGTGAAAATAGTTTGGACCCTATGGACCCCAGGGATTAGTAGCCCAAACTTGGAAAGCTGTTACTGTAAGGCAAACTCCTAAGATGGGTTGTAGGAGTGATGGGGAGGGGTGGGAGTTATGTTAGGACTTTAACTTATGGTTATGGCCAAGTAAAAGAGTCACTTGTCTGAATTTAATTTCCCAAATCCCTCACTCAACATATTTCTCCCGTGATTCTCTCACGGTGAAGGAAAGATTGGCAGAGCAAAGAAGCGTGCTATATGAGAAATTCAAGATAAGAAGAAGGCAGAGGTTTCTGCTGTTGGAGATTTTATTCATGCATATGCCACATGAGTGTGGGTGCTCATGGAAGCCAGAAGAGGGTATTGGAGCCTCTGGAGATGAACTTACAGGATTGTGAGCCACCCAGGGTGGTGCTGGGAACCATACTTTGGTCTTCTATAAGAGCAGTGTATGTTCTTCATTGCTGAGCTTTCTCTCTCTCTCTCTCTCTCTCTCTCTCTCTCTCTCTCTCTCTCTCTCCCCAGCACCACAGGCAGAGGATTCAAAATCCATTTATAGAGCAGAGCTGCCCCCAGTGCTTTGACTTTTCCCCCTTCATATAAGTGGTAGAGACATAGAAAGACATAAATATATGCAAATATGGGAATTCAGATTCAGATCCTCAAAGTGCTGTTATTACTGCCTTACCTTACTTTCTCCACTATATGATAAGCAGTGCTTATTTTCTGCTTCCTTTACTCTCACGACTCTACATAGTCTTTAAGCAGAGATGACCTGTCTATAAGCATAAGTTTTCAGGCAAATGCTTCTAGGTGAGGGTATGCCCCTCCACTCAGCACTGACTTCATGGCGTCTGTTTATTCTGTATGTAGCTGCTAACCTACTTTATGTTTGGATATGGAATGGCCCGCCCCCCCCCCCCCTTCCTGGCCCAGCAACAGGCTTGTATATTGAATGCTTGGTTTCTAGACAGTGGTGCTATTTTGGTTTTGTGGTAGAAATGTCAGGAGGTGTGGACTGGCTGAAGGAAATGAGTCTAAGAGTCTGTGTACCTTTGAAGATGATGCTTCGTCCCAGGTCCATTTCTTTCCTTCTTCTTGCCTGACTTGAGGTAAAGAGGATCCTTCACCACATCCCCCCACTGCCAAGTGTGTGGTCAAGAAACCATAGAACAAACTATCTGAAACTGTGACTCAAAATAAAGGTTTCTCTCCTGGATAGTCCAGTTGGGCGTTTGTCCACATTGACAATAATTGACAGCGAAAGAACAGAGAAGTGCTGTGGGTGTTGTGGCTCGACCCTTTGCCATGAGCTTGGATTTGGAAGATTTTGAAGAAAGGACGAGAGAATACATAGAACACTGTAAGCAAAGCCTAATGAATGGTTCTGGTGGGTGTTCAAAGGCCCGAGTGCACACAGAAATGTGGACAGAGGAGACCAAGCACATCAGCTCTCAGGTGGAAACATGGATTCTCTCAGCAACAGGATTAGAGGTCAGATATGTTATACTCCGAGAAAATAATTAATCTGTAATTTGCTTGTGTTCTGAGACTTCGAGTGAGGCTGAATTTTAGAATAATGCACCAGTTAATGTGGCAAAGATGGTTAAGACAGGACAGCCAGCAATATTTGGCATGGTTATTGCTGGCTGCTTTTAGCCAGGTTTACAGTGAGAATTGGGATCAGATTACAAGCATAAGGACTTGAAAATGTACAATACAGTCAGAAAAGAAGCATATGTTTAAAGTTGCAGGCAGAGAGGCTGGTTTTTAGATGAATATCTCTAAGAGGAAGTCAATTCCTTAAAATGAGACACTAGGGGGAAAATGCCTTAATGGCATCTCAGGAATTGGCCAGGCTCCACCCATCAAAAGGTCAGGTGGGGCAGCACAGTAGAGCTGGCCCTGGTGGTGCAGGCACAGCGGAGCTGGCCCCAAGGGCATAAGAGCTGGAGAAATGTCTCCGCACCTTTTAACTACATCACTGGGTAAGTTAGCCAGGGCCAGTGCTGGAAAGCTCACCCTGGTGGTGAGGATACAGGAGAGTTGGTGGGCTACTGACCAGGCCGAGATCTAGGACTTTGAGTTGGCCCAGCCCCCACATCTACTCCATCTATGAACTGCTTGAGCGCATGAAAGGATTGGTCCTGCAGATCCAGTGCTGTAGGACCTCCGTGACACAGGGCAATGTAGTATAGCAGAAGCCAGAGGCCTCTAACGATACTAGTGACTCATTGCAATGAACATTTGCAAGTAAAGATGTATAGACAAAAGGGTCTACTGTGGCACACACTGTGACACACTATAGCTTTCATGACAAAATTTTGTGGTGGTGGTAGTGGTGGTGGTAGTGTGGTGGTGGTTTGTTTGTGTGGGGGAGGTTGCAAGGGCAGAGGACTGTTATGAAGGGATGGAGAGATAAGTGGGATTGGAGTGCATGATGTGAAATCTATCAAGAATTAATAAAAAGTTCAAAAAAAAAATATGGTCCAAGTAAACTTTGAAGTCTCCTGAAAGACTTAGCTTTGAGGAGCAAGAGCCAGGGTTCCCTCTTTGCATGAGGTCACCTGAGTAACAGCTTCCCCAGATTCAGCTGCCAGCTTTCCTGATCCAAGAGGGCACAGCTACCATTTGCTCTGGTGATAGACCTTGATGTTATCCATGTGATATTGATTTTTGCAGCCATAAAGACTTTAAGAGTTATGGGATCATGATTGCTTCCACCGAGACTCCAAAGGAAGGTCTGGCAGAACAAACAATGCATATAGCAAGGTCAGCATCCTTCTGGGCAGCACTGAGAGGTAAATGAAGAATCTGTGAAGGTGAAGCCAAAGCTACAGAGAAGAATCCATAGTATTGAAGATCCCAAGCATGTGCGTGTCTATGGAATAGTATCCTCCAGATTGAAACATTTCTGTCCTGGAGAGAGGTGATTCAGACACCAGAAGTTCCAAATTAAACATTCCACCCTGAAGGAAGGAAATTAACGACTCACAAGTCTCAGACTTATTACAAGACTCAGAAAGCACCTTCCCCTCCAATACATAAACTGTAAAGATGGCTGTTGAGCTGTCTGTAGAGATACAGCATTTGTTTTGGTTTTGGTTTTGGTTTTTCGAGACAGGGTTTCTCTGTGTAGCCCTGGCTGTCCTGGGACTCACTCTGTAGACCAGGCTGGCCTCGAACTCAGAAATCCGCCTGCCTCTGCCTCCCAAGTGCTGGGATTAAAGGCGTGCGCCACCACCGCCCGGCGAGATACAGCATTTGTACTCACAAGTGTGCTCAATCAGCCATTGGCTTTTCGGTGATGCTGCCATGTTTGGGTCTTCCATGCTCTTGTAAGTAACTCAAAGAAACTCAGACTCACCCAAATGGCCTTTGGTAGATTCATTTCACTGGTCTTTCCCAGAAAAGTCACAAGAAACTCCAAGCAATGTGTGGAGCCAGCTCAAGAGGGACCAAGCGGACTACAATGAAAACCACAGAGCAGAGCTGCCTGATCCCACTGGAGTTCCTGTCATGATGCTACATACCCCAGATGCTGGAAATGGAGCTATAGAATGTAATGTGTATGCTGTTGGTCTTTGGTTTTGCTTCGGCTGGATGCTTTCATGTTTTCCTCCTATTCTCTTTGGGATGGAAATGTTACTCTGTCTCATCATATATTAGAAGTATGTACTTCCTTGAGTTTCGGAAGAGACTTTCACTTAGGACTCTTGAACAATGTTGGAATTGTTAAGACTGAACATTTTAGACATGGGCTACTCTCAATCTGCATCATGAGATAGTCATGACCCTGGCGGGGACAGGGGAGCAGAACGTTATGGTTTGTATAGGGAGAATCCTCAAACAGAATTCTTATGTTTCAGATGCTATTCAGCTAGTGGCAGTATTTTTGGAGATGGTGCAAACTTTGGGAGGCAGTGGTAGCAAAAGTAACTGGTCACTGTGGCATGTTGTTGGAGATGATGCCTGAGTTCCAGGCCCTTGGCCTCTCTCTTCTTCTTGTACACCCTGAGGTGTAGCGGTTCCTCAACAATATGTTCCTACAACATTATACTCAAGTACATAGCAACAAGCAACTAAGAATTGAACCCTATGAAACCATGAGTCATGATAACTCCTCCTGTTGTTTCTGTCAGATAGTCTGTCATAGTATCAAGAAAAGCAACTAATACAACACACACATACACACGCACATCACTTCAAGCGAGTTAAAATTTCCACATACATGACATCTCAGACTGCAGTAGGCATCAGTGCCTACTGCACTGATGATCAGAGGATCAGAGACTGAGTCTTTTCTTAGGTAAGTCATACAAGATGGAATTATGAGTTTCTTGACTGTCCACCTGTCTCTAATCATGACCTGCAGGACTGTCCCATGGTATTTGGTAAACATCTTCATTGCACCTTGGGGAGACATCATCTGAAGAGCAGAGTTGTCTCTTCCTTCACTTATTTCCTTTGTCTTTTGTACAACAATTCCTTGCCTCCTCTCTCACAAAAACCTCACATGATTTCGAGATGGTTTAATTGGGTTGTGGTTTGCTCAGACATCTGGGTAGATAGCAGAAAGTGAGGTTACAGGAAAGATAATATTCTTGGGTGTTGGAGAACTGGATAAGTGAAGCTCTTGTCTTGCAAGCATGAGGGCTGGAGTTTAACTCCCCACACTTACATACACAATACTCAAGCGTGCACAAAGAGTAGAACATACTTTGCAATCCCAGTGTTGGGGAAAATGGAGGCAGGAGGCTTGCTGATCAGTCAGTCTATCAGTCTAAATGGAGGAGTCTCTAGGCTCACTGAGAGACCCTGTCTCAAAGGAGGTAGACTGTAGGGGGTGAGTCATGTCCTGAGTGATCGTGTATTGTTGCCACGGGCATGGCCATGACAAGGTTCCAATGCCTCAGACCGACAGGAATAGCCAAGCCTTACTCCCAGGGGAGGCTCAGACGAACCAAGAAAATCTTTCTCTGGTCTGAATGCGAATGTTGACAGTATGTGAAGAAAATGGCCACTATCTACCCCCCCACTCCCATGTTTATGTCCTGAAGACTGATCCCCTACAGAGATTAACTAAACCCTTTCCTCCTCCTCCTCCTTCTCCTCCTCCTCCTCCTCCTCCTCCTCCTCCTCTTCCTCTTCGTCCTCTCCTCCTCTTCCTTCAGCTGTACACAATAGCCTCACCTCCTGGTTTATCTGTATATAATAGCCCTATCTCCCTGCTCAGCTGCATTTCCAGGGCGCTGGGGCTTCTCCATCTCAGGGCCCAGACCACCTAATTCCAGATTCCCTGTGTACATGTCTGCCCTTCCTTTATTCCCTGGCCACCTCCAGTCAGAGTTTTCAGTATGGAGTTGGTGCAAGGACATGGCAGTGGATCCTCAAGGATGACACCTGAGCACCTGAGCAAGGGTGACACCTGAGCAAGGCTCTCTCCTTCTGTACACAAACACACACATGACATCAGATATTCTCAAGCAAGAAGATCAAGTTATAAGAAGTGAGTAAGTGGGAAAAGGGCTAGGGACAGAGAAGTGGTAGTGGGAGCTGGGGAAGGTGGGTGGAGAAAGCCCCATAGGTCATGAATACAGATCTATTCCTACAGGCTTTAGGTGTCATACCATTAGATGTGACCTGTCCCATATCTCCTAGGGCTGATGTTATGTCCCACTCCTCTCTTCCAAAGAAGTGCCCAGTGCCTCCTACAACAGGTTGTCCTGATAGGGTGGCAGAGGAGGACTTGGGCAGAGTCAATGACACCTACCCTGCATACCACCTCACACCCCTGTGACAAAACATGCTCCAAACTTCACTTCCCTGTGCCTAAAACGTGTTCTCCAACTTCAGCTGGTTGGACTAGATCGGGTGGGGACCGAGGGCTCATAGGAATAGACATCACTCTTGACTGAAACACATTCCACAGTCAGGCAAACAGGGTGTGGTAGAGGTGGGCCAAGCCCAGCTGTGCTCTGGAGGGATGTAGGCTTAGGTCTGTTGTAAGCTCACATCAGCCCATCCAGGCCCTGACATTCCTACCCAGCTGAGCTCTCTAGACTTGCCCAATACTTCCCCTCCCCTCCTAGAACTTTCTCTGCTCACGTCCTCCCTAGGTCCTGCTTACAGTTTGCTAGTGACTTAAATTTTAGCCATCTCTACTTTTGGAGGA
Organism: Grammomys surdaster; assembly: GCF_004785775.1. Taxonomy (NCBI): domain Eukaryota; kingdom Metazoa; phylum Chordata; class Mammalia; order Rodentia; family Muridae; genus Grammomys; species Grammomys surdaster. Next base: position 2,440,324 of record NW_021605140.1, on the reverse strand, counting down.
AGGACTAAAGAAAGGTAGGAAGGACTTCCATCAGGATGGGGCGCCCCTTGCCTCCCATCAGGAGACAGAGTTTTGCCATGTAGCTCAGATTGGCCTTCAATTTGTGCACTTCCTGTCTAAACCTCCCCCCCCCAACCCCGTTTGCTGAGAGTATAGGCATGCTTTACCACACCTAGCCTTTGTCCTTGGCAGTTTTATGCTGCCTTTTAACTTCTCACAGACATTTCCCTATTTCCTGGATTATTCTTGAATCATCTTAGTGGTTATATCACAGTTCAATCAATAGAACACTAGACTTATGAGCCTGGTGTGTAGCAGAGCTTACTTCCAGAACAAAGCGGGGCACACGCATGGCATGTTTGTAACCCCATCAACTTGAGGCAACAACTCGGGCAGGAGTCTGAGGCAGTGTGGACTACACAGGAGACTCGGTGTCAAAAAGACAAAGGAAACAAAGAGATTAATATGAGAGGGGACCACTTCATCATTCTCCCTCTTTCCCTCTCTTCCCCATATCCACACCTCCACCCTCGTGTGTGTGTGTGTGTGTGTGTGTGTGTGTGTGTGTAGGCCAGAGGTGCCTGGGTATTATTTTTCAGGTGCCAGTACCATCACCCTTTCACACTTTTGGACAGGATCTCTCACTGGCTTGGATCTGGCTAGCCTGACTGGCCAGAGAGTCCCATCTTCCCCTGCCTCTCCAACACAGTTATTACAAGCACACACCACCATGTTATGAGAGTTCTGGGGATCAAACTAAGGTCCTAATGTTTGCAAGGTACAAACTAAGCCTTTGTCAGCCTCACTTCCATTCTTCTGGGCTCTTAGGGACATCGCTATGAAGCTGTCTGTGAGGCGCCAACTCAGGCTCACCCAGTCTACAGGAGCCCACGGCATCCCATCACAGCTCCAACTATATCTTAGTAAACAGATTTCTCCGGGCTGATGAGATGGCTCACATAATAAGGGTACTTACTGCCATGCCTGATGATCTAAGTTTGATTCCTCAGAACTCACCTGGGGGAAGGAGTAAATGGAGACTTCTCTGCTCCCCTGCAGAGCAACCTCTGCCCCTGCCCCTGCAGAGCAAATGCCACTCCTCTACATCCCCCCTGTAAGAGTCCCGTGGTCAGCTTAGCGTCTCAAGGACCCTCAGAGGCCAGTCACCCTCGGCCTTTTTTGACAGAATCTTATCTCTCCACATTCTTTCCTACAGGTAACACTTCCCTGGGTACAGCCTGGCTACTTGCGCGTCTGGTTTAATGAACACGAAAATGGGTTAGAACAAGTTACACAGGACCACCACATCAAACCAGGAGTAACCAGTGTGACAGTTTATTCAAGTCTCTGAGAGCTCTGGTGTTGGGACCAGGCGGAGATCAGCATTACACGGTAATACAGTGGGCGGCTTAGCCACTGAACCAAGCCCGCTTGGCATCCCGTCAACAATGTACAGTACCTTGAAAGAAATGAGGAGAGAAAGCCAAAGGGTAGAACCTGATAACAAGTTTCCTTCAGGACTTTTCCGTCTTTAAATACTTCTGATAATACACAATAATTTAAATTCCAAAGCAAATAGGGGCTCAAGGAGGGACTCAAGACACACAGAGAAGAGGAGACACTGCCACAGAAAAGGAAGCTTGTAGTTAAATACTGAACAACAAACAACTTTCACCTTACCTTCTAGACTCATGGGCGTCAAAAGGAGAAACCCCAAATACAACTTTTTCAGAAAAATAGAGCCTATCCAATGCCTGTCCTTGAACAGAGCCTCAGATCGCTGCGTGTGGAGGCCTGGCTGTGGACAAATGTCCAGAACAGGGGCCAGGGGGAGCAGAACATTAGTGAGTTCAACACCTCTCTGCTTTGCTAGCTGGGTACCAAGGCTCAGGCGACAAAAGAACAACATCCTGATCTCCCTGGAAGACAGGAGCTGAGACAGGCTTCCAAGTTCCAAGAACTGGGAACAAAACAAAGTGGAGGAGCAATACAGGACGTTCCAAGTGGGGAGAGCAGAGACCAGGGCCTCCTTGGTGCTGGGAGGGGAGCTACAGGGCAGACAGCCATCCCAGGGAGATCAGAATCCCGGCAGACCCGAGAAAGGTGAAGGAGAAAGCTACTATCAGCAATAATGACGTTTGCTGGGCTCTGGGAGATCACAGGTCAGCCAGAGAATACAATTCCTTGGGAAGGGGTTGATTTCAGAATGTACATGGACCCAAGAAGGACTAATTTCACCTCAAGGCTTTTCAACAGCGGTCTAGAAATGCGCTCACAGGCTAGAGCAGAGGTCGGCAACTTGCTTCCCAGCTCTGTGACTCTAGGCACGCGATACGAACACCCCAAGTCTGTCCACACACTCTTGGATGCAGGTAATAGCCACCAGCTCTGGGGGGTGCTGTAAGGAGCCACAAAGCACACGCACGTAACGTTCCGGACAGAGCTTCTTTACGTGGAAGATTTAGTAGTTGTTTCTTAAGATTTGACATCCAGCTCCAAACCCGGGCCAGGATAAACCCTCATCTCATTCTGACAGTAATACGGAGCTAAGTTACATGCCTGAAATCTTAGCAGCTGGTAAGTGGAGGCAGGAGGATCAGTAGCACAAGGTCATCTTAGCTATATAACAAGTCCGAAGCCTGTCTGGGTTACATGAGACCCTATCCAAAGTAACAATGATAATAAAAATAAGAAATAAAAGGCATAGCAGTCATGGCCTTGGAACTGGAGGTAGAATAAACGGCGTGAGTGGTGCGACTGTGAAGGCGGGAAATAATGGCAGTGAGGCTAACCCTAGTGGACAGTGCGAAGGTTTGCTGTGCAGGGGTGGGGTGGGAAAAGTCACAAAGCTTACCACACTGGGGAGCAGGACTGATGAGTGAGGTCTATTTACTTCTAGAATTCCAAGAGCGGTTTAAGTTGAAAATGTCCAGGCTTCTGTCTATATGAGCACTTTCTTTCTGGAATGCTTCGGCGAGCCTGAAAGGCAGCCGGAGAGAGAACACGAAGGAAGGACAAGTCACCCCAGCCACAGGGCCAAGGACAGGGACAGGGTGCTTCCCCATTGTATTTAGGGGACGACAAGCAGCACTTAGAACTTGTGGTACGAGGTGGTAATGAAGATAAAACACAAAGTCTATGTCAAATGCCGCAGCTCCATCTGGAGCCCCAGCAGACAGGCAGGCAGGGCCTATCCCACACCAGGTTAAGGAGAGCAAGGCACTTGCATTGGATACAAACTTCAAAGGGAGGATTAAAAACAAACAAAAAAAATCAGTAACCAAAGGCTAAACTATACTTCAGTGTAAATTTCTAAAATGCCAAAACTAATAAAAACATCCATGATATGGTCGGTGCTCAGCCTTAAGGCTGTCTGGCAAATATGGCGGTGTGAAGGATTGCAGGAGTGAGGGCAACAGAGAACTACTGAAATTTGGTCTTGTGTGCAAGGATGCCATATCACTTCCCAGGGGTCTTCACATCAGGGTCTTCCTTACAGCCGTTCTGACCAGAGGGCTTCTGCTCCTCCTGCCCCAGTAAGAAAAGCTGGTCTTTGAACACGAGATTTCTGCTCTCATTTCCTATCTTGCTGCCAGTTCACACCTGACAATCCAGGCACAGGCAGAGCAGTCAGAGGGTCAGTCAGGGCAGGGCGGGGCAGGGCTGCTTCCAAGGGAGATCCCTGCTCAGGTTACCACCCTCAACCCCCAGGATCTTCCCCTTTCCAACGAGAGACTTAGAGATGATTCAGGGACAAAGGCAGTAAGAAATCAAAGCCCAGTCAGAGCTAAGGAAGGAGAACTCAGTACACTGAAAAGTCAGTCCAGCGCTTCCCCAGCAGCTTAGGGAGACCCAGGTGCCCCCAGGATCCACAACCAGAAATGGACAAAGAAGGCAGTGAATGGGAACACCTAGAAGCAGTCCATTAAATAAATATATAAATAAATAAATAAACCTCACCTGGCTTGCAGACTTAACCAGGAACCCTGGTCTGGGTTAGACTGGTTAGATATGAATTAATTACCCTTAATCAAACAAGATTCCAGCTCCTAGTTCCTGCCCTCCTACTAAGTACCAGAGATGGTGAGCCTCCAGGCGGCAATGTTGGGGAAAGAGTCCAAGGAGAAGGGCCTTTCTCCTTTTACATGTGGATTTTATTACGACTTTTGAACTAGGAAAATATTGTTTGGTCATCTGGAAATGTGTTTCCGACTGTATCGTGGCAGGGAGTCGTTCTCAGGCCAAGCCAAGGATATACGTAATGTATGACAATTAATACATGACTGATCCACATGGAGTAGCCAACTTCAGCCTTTGACCTCCAGTCACACAGACATGCTCCCTTTCTCCAAGGGAAGCAACAATGCAAGAAGCTCTCTGTGCTGGGGCTGGGCCTCCGGAACCAGACATTAAGAGACAGGAACTTGCTCTGTTGCCCCAGACTGACATCACACCTGGGGCTGGAGAAATTGCCCTGCCTCAGTCTCCTGAGTAGCTGGGCTCCCAGGAATGCATCTCCAAACCTCACTAAGATGGTAGGTTTTCAAATTAGAAGGGCTTTAAGTAGAGGAGTGAGCATCCTCTCCAGCTCACAGGAGGGCTTCCGAAGGGCCAGATATTGGCAAATTTCGACTTGAAAATGGACAAATTAAGTTGCCAGGTTCTTGCCACCCACAACTCCCTGAGGGCCACTCTTACCTCTACCCCAATTCCAGTCGACACAAGTCCATAGAGGAAGTTCAGTACTTCACCAACAGTAGGGCCTGTCTCTCTTTCCCAGGCCTTCTAGAGGCAGAGCTCTGTGCTTCTGACCTGTCAGGTTGTGCAATTCCTCACATACCCATCCAAAGGCACATGATCAAATAAGCGTATGATAAAAAGATGGGGGTTCTGCATCCACGGTGGAGCACCATGGGACACTTACATCCTGAGGTGTCCACTCACAGCCACCCAGCCTTCCAGGCCCTCTGTTAAGAGCTTGACATTGGTAGGCCCTTGCTTAGCAAATGGGAGATCCAGCTACAGGGTTGGTGGGCAGGGTACCAGAGGAAAGAAGAGGATGAGGAGAAGACATGAACTTCATGAGTTAAGAATGGCCCTTCTCATGGGGAAAAGCGTGGAGCAAGGTCGGGTCTGGACACCCTGCAGTGTCGTGTCCCTGAGTTCTATGAGGAGCGTTATCCCTTGACACATGACGTTCCATGGCTAGGGACCCTCTTCCCAAAGATTATTCCAGAACTGGCCTGATTTCGAATTCTTATCAAATATGACCTTAGAGATACTCCTCAAAAAGCAAAGACAGCAAACTGCCACCCAGATGCTGCCACCAAGCTCCTGTTTGCTCAGTAAGACACAAATGGTAAGGACACCCAGCTGGCCAGGTTAAGTGGGGAAGGGAATTAGAAAACGATTATGTAGTCACCTGGGCTACATGATGTGGTGGAAGAGCATGCGCCTGGCCTGGGTGCCCATTAATCATGTTAAACCAACTCCAAATCACTCATCTTCCAGAAGCCAAGGGATAAAACTAAGGCGAGATGCCCTGAGGCAGAGATGGTGAGAACCACGTTGTCAGCCTCAGCATATTCATCCTGCAGGGGAAGAACCTGGCCCTCCAGCTGGCAGGGAGTCACAGTGTCTCAGTGTCCTTGCAAGGGAAGTGTATGATAAAGGCTTTTGGAAGGAGACCTGAGAGGGATCAGGACACAGGACCAGAGTCATGCAAGAAAAGCAGAACAGAGGAGGCAGGCCGGCTCACGTGGTCTCAGAGCCTGCTGGCCAGACTCAACCATCCAAACAGTGTGTGTGTGTGTGTGTGTGTCTGTCTGTCTGTCATGTGTCTGTCTGCTGCTCTTGAGACAAGTGTATCGAATGTGAAGAAAATGATGTCACTTTTTTTTAAAAAAAAGGTTAGAAGGGAAAACATCCTTATTCTGAGTTGTTCAAACGTAGGCTATTGTTATTACAATGCCTACAAGGTCACAAGGATGTCAAAGAATACCAAGTGAAGAGTATCCACCACACCTTCCTGGAAATAGCTGTAAGTGGCAATGGAGGCACCTCCTCAGTTCCTAGCAATAGCCTGGACCTATAAGGATAAGCACTGGCAAGTGAAGGCCTGAGAGACTCACAGAAAAGAACAGTATCCAATCCTATTAACAGCTTGAAGATGGTGAACAGGCCTTCCAAGCAGACAGCCAAATCTTGGAGGAAAGGGAAGTGAAAGGGAGAAGCTACTGTCACTTAAGTGGGTTTATTCACACCTACCAAGCCTGGTCCTAACCATGACCACCTATAAGGAAACCTATGTCACACAAATGGTAACTTCTTAACATTCATCTCATCTCCAGGCTCGCACGCAAGAGTGGCAGGCAGAGGGCCAGCACCGCACAGGTTTGGAGGAGCTAAAACAAGACCCCTCCCACCATGTTAACCCATGTTCACTGCAGCAGTTTACTCAGCCCTGCTTTCACTTCTCTCTGGTGCAATCATCTCTTTAGCAAAGCCTTCCTCTGTCTGAATGTTGGGTAGAGATGAACTAGATTCCACCTGTCACTCAATGGCATGTAGCTGCCACTCAGTGTACACTGCATCTGTAACAATGTCTTTCCTGGAGAGATGGCTACAGTCAAAATGTGGCTAGGAAAAAGCCCTAATTGGGTTGGAGCACAGGCTGGAACAAGCTGCAGCCTACCTTAAAGCTTTAATGCAGCCAAGGTGTGCAGATGACTGTGGCTTGGAACAGGGGAACATCACTGGGTTGGCTGGGGCCACGGGAGTCATGAGCACTCCTCTCATATCTGAGGGGTCAGAGTATGGGGGCAAAGTTAATCTCTTCCATTCTCATTTCACAGAACCAAGAGGGAAGATCAGATATTATAGCAAAACCCTGGCTGACACCATCAGCACTGATCCTGTCTGAAACTGGGGGTGCAGGGTTGAGACAAAGGGCAAATGAGCTCATAAAGAACTTGTGGAACCCGACATGCTTCCCAGAGAAACAGCACTGATGACATCTGTCACCTGCACCATGTATACAGCTCTAACACTCTGGGCATCCAGGTGGCAAACACGGAGAGCCTGTAAACAGACTGAAACACCACTGGGGACTGTAACCTCAACCAAGCTGTTACTATCATGTAGGGCCATGGTGCACACACAACACAGGGGGCTCACTGGGAATGGACAGTGAAGAAAATGGGTGAGAACACTTTGAAGCTGTGTATTCAAGTTTAAGAAACAAATACTAAACACATCAGCACTAGCCTTTCTGGTCTCTGCTACCCAGGTCATGGTACAGGGCCTGACACAAAGGCTCCCTGTGTATAGACAGAGATGGTGTCAGCAACCACTGCGTGCCTTAGGAACTGTATCATGCTACTACCTCCCTGCACCCAAACAGTATTACTAAGAGTTTCATTTACTTCAAGGACATCACAAAATGGACAGTCCGGTGTAGAAATCCCGATAGTTCCATACCTCATGGTCCCATATGCTATTGGCATACTTCAGGTGTATCTGCGAATCCTACGTGACCTAAAGCCCATTGACTCCAGGAACTGGAGGAAAGAACAGAAGTCTAGTAAGACAGACAAATGCAGGCATTGTTCCTGACTTCAGAACTGGGGTCAGTGAGCGTGTCTCCCAAACAGCTACTCCTGAGATGAATCTGATTACATTCAAACCTGGTGTGACCGTGATCTGAACCCAAGCCATGCAATGGGTGCTGATTTCTGCCTTTGTTTCTAAAACCTAAACCAAATGAAGGCATGACTCTATCACCCTCCCCACCCAACCTGACTGCATTGCTCCTGACTGCCTCCTCTCCTCCCTTTCCTAACTTTCAGTACTCATTGAGATTTGCGCAGATAGGCAGTACCAGGTCTGTCCAGCCCTCTGGCCTTCATAAGGCCAGCCTATCCCCATCAGCTTGCATGAAAAGACTTAGGACACAAGACACTTATCAATTACCAAAGGTGACACTGAGTCGTGGGAAGAATCGATGATAAATCAGAGTAATCACAGAACATCAGTACAGGTGTGTCAACAGGTAGGACTCAGGGCTGACAAAGGGAACCCAGGACAGCTCAGGCTGGCTGAGGAGGAGAGGCAGTGGACAGATTTGGCTGAATGACTCTGCAGTGTCACCCTAAAGATAAGGAAGACCAGAGCGTGGGGACATATGCACACACCCCTCTCTACACAGACAGAGCTGACACCCCCCCCCCAGTGACCATGGAGAAAAGATCCTGCAGGGCAGGAGAGCCTCTGAAGTGGCCCTGCTCCCATCCCTACCATCTTCAAAGTGCATTCTCAGTGCAAGGAGGAGGTCTGGATCCCAGGGGGCCTAACTGAGACCGGGCTGTGCCAGCCAGCTCCCTCTGCCTCCTCCAACTTCTCCCTTGCCCACCCTGACCCTTTTTACACTAAGACCAGAACTCCTGTTGGATCTCATATGGGGAAGGCCCGTGTGCATTCAGTTCAGCTCTGCATAGGGGCACAGTGCTATCCTGGCTCTGCCCCTCGGCGTCCAGGTCCAGAAGTGTCCGCTCAGCAGGGGGCAGTGGCCCTGCCTGTAAAGGGAGCAGGGCTGGAAGTCCAGGCCGCTCTTCTACAGTGCTGCTGCTGCTGGCAAAGCAGGAGTCCAGGTTGCTGGGTGTCTCTGTGCTGGAGCTGTTAGCTGGGGAGGCGCTGCGGGCATGGCTGGGAGACACAAACCACCAAGGGTCCAGCCGCTGCCGGTTGGCAGAAGGGCGTGGCCGAGGCAGAAACTCCAGAGTCTTGGGTCTCTCTAAGGTAGAGTCTCGCTGTGTATTCCAGCGCCTTGGAGTTGGGGGAAAGACCACATTGGGGTCAGGGAGACGGGGGAATTCACCTGGGTCTCGGCTGGGACTGGGAGTTTTCAACATACCTGGTCAGAGAGACAATGGGAAAGGCATCAGATGGCGGCAGTACCATTATTTCCAGCTGAGATATGCACCTTCCCCATACTTCCATATGCTTAGGAACACGGGGCAAAGGGAGTTAAACAAATGTTTACAGAACTCGCACTGTGTCAAGCAGTGTGCTGGGAGGTGCTGGGGATACAGTAGTGAACAGAAACAAAGTGGCCTAGGGTCCAGTAATAGTAACATATTGGGGGAACACACATATAATAAACTAATTTAAGGCACATGTTGGGAAAGGACCCATAAGCTGGTCTCTTATGTTTGTAAATAAAGTTTTACTGAGACACATTTTTGATACGCTCTGTAGCTGCTTTGTATCTCCAGCAGTATAGCAGAATAGTAACAGAGAGAGAGAGAGAGAGAGAGAGAGAGAGAGAGA
>NW_021605140.1:2417843-2430897 GCF_004785775.1 Grammomys surdaster | reverse complement strand
TTCAACTCACAAAACCCAAAGTAGTTACCATCTTGTCCTGTCCCAAAACAGTTTGCTGACCCTTGATTTAAGGGAATGACTGTCGCTCAGTGTTCATCTATGTAATAGCCATATGACAGCAAACAAGCTAGGTAGCAAAAATGTAAAGATGATTCATGCTGTTTCTATTCCCAAAAAGGTCACACAGCCTGTAACAGAGAAACCTACAGGAGGAAGACTCACACAAAGGCGTGAAACAACCGTTGCACACACAGCAATTGACAATCGTGAGCACCTTGGCTTCTCTCTTGCTGGACTAAGTAGGCAGTGTTTCTCAGCCAGACTCGGGCCTTTTAGGGAGCAAGGACTGGGGGCAGGGGAGTCCTAAGTTGAAAGTGCACATTCACAAGAGTTTATGGGGTCAACTGCTAAAGGCAAGCTTTTACATGTGGACAGCCACCTACTAGACATGTCTCCAGCTGTGAAGGGGCAGGTGTGACTCAGGAAGTAGTGATGGAGAACGTGACGGATGGGTGGCAGCTGACCTTAGGTGTGTGTCTGAACTAATGCTATAATGGCAGGGGCCCAAGTATGTGGCAGAAAACACCCTTCCTAGGTGTGGTGAAGACTTCTTCACTGTAGCTACAGGATCTTTATGGAACCAGGAGCTTGACAGCTGCCCTTGGATGCTGGAACCACCGCCCTCCCCCAGAGCGGGGTTTCAGCAGCCATTGAAGCCCTTGTCTGTCTCTTCTGTCTCTTCCTAACCAGCCTGACCCCTTCCAGCAGTCAGAAGATGCCCATGGTACAGGGCAGAGAGAGCCAGGCAACCCTGGACAATCCCATATCGTATTTCTTGCTTGGTTGAGCAAGAGAAGAAATGGGGCTTATTCGAATCCAGAAGTAAAAGGAGAGAAAATGAGCCACCTACAAATATCTTTACTCCTAGGGGCCAGAAAAGAAGCAAGGAGGAAAGGGGAAATGTCCAGAACTCACCTGCTCCGGGACTGGGACTCATCCCGTTGCTGGAGGGGCTCCTGCTGCCTAGTGCTGCAGGGGCTGCTGTTGGCTTAAGTGCCCCATCAGAAGGAGTCCGCCTGTGACCACTAGGCTGTGTGGGAGCTGTGAGGGTGACATGGGTGGGAGTCAGGGACTGGTTGGGGTCTCTCTTGAAGCGCTCCACTCGGACATTAACCAAGGGGTTGTGGGTGCATTGGGTTAGGGGTGGAGCTTCAACTGGGCTGACTGGCATTTCATACACCACAATCTCATCACTGTCAGAGCGCAGTAGGGAGCGGGTAGAGTTGCATTCAGAAATGGAGGAGAGAGACAGCAGGGTCAAGGAGGCAGAGGGGTCTCCTAGCAACATCATTGGCTCTTCCTTCTTAAAGAGCTTTCGGGAGGGGGGGCTGGTACTCCGACGAGGGCGACTGGCCCTTTGGAAAAGACCCTCACGCCTCTTCTTCTCCTCCCGGGCTGGTAGCTCAGGTTCTTCTGGGGGAAGCAACTGGCACTTGCCAGCTTCCAGCAAGTCAAACCCTAGGCCTGTGGCTGCCAGAACAGCTCCACATCCGAGCAGAGCCGCCTCACAGCGCCGGTGGTGGGTCCCACTGCGCTTGAGGCTGTTGGTTGGCGTCAGCTGAGGGGTACTGGTAGCTGAGTTGACTGGGGTGGGATCCTCATGAACTCCATCACTGGAGGGGCCATCCCCATCCTCTCCACGAGGAAATGGGATACAGAGGTAGGACTGGTTGGGTGAATGCTGTAGATGATTCTCTCCACTTCCTGGGCCTTCACTATCTTCATCCTCTGTGCAAACAAGAGAAATGGCAGAGAAAACAGAGTGAAGAGTCTGGTCCTGCCCCAGCTCAGTGTCAGAAGAGCAGGACATGAAACGGGCGCTGAGCCCACGGGGCCCGTTTTCTGTCCACTCACCTGAGGCCAACATGGGAATTCACCTGCATTCCAGAGTCCATTTCTCTACTTGTTCAAGAGAGTATCAGCTCATTTGCTGCCTCCCTCTTAGGGACGCTGCAGAGTGTGTGTAAAACGCTGTGCAGACCTCACAGCTGCTAGGCAAGGGTGCTGCCACTGGGCAATGCCTTCAGCTCAATAGGGACGCTTACAAGAACATGCAGAACGGGCTCCTAGAACCATTTCTATATTTTTGTACCTTAAGACTAGAAAGGCTTTGGGTTTCTAGCATGATTCTTAGCAAAACGTCTTAAGGTTGGTCTTCACAAGAAATCAGAATCCTCTACATGTTTGAAGGCCAATCTGTTCTGTTGATGGGTCTATTATGACTTGAAAATACAAAGAAAAGCATCTAGAGAGCTCAGCCACCACTCAGGAGCCAGAGGACCATTCGAAAGGCTAGAAAAGGGGAACGTGTCTGGATCAAGTCCTGACTCTTGACGCCGGAGGCAAAAAACAGGTTCCATGGCTACAGTACATGGAAACTGGGGTTTAGGAAACCATGATAAAATGGAGAAGACAGAGCAGAGGACAAAAATGAGACAAACCCTATGGATAATAGTACTAGGACTCCTTAAACAATTCTGGAAGTCTAGCCAAGACATCTCTAAGGAAACCAGGAGAAAACCCAGACAGATGCTCTACTTACCTATCTCCATAAGGCTGGTGAACCCAGGCAGGGCGGGACTACTCCTCGGGCCCTTCCCCAGGTTGGGGGCACTGGATGACCACTGCTTGTATCCATCTACCAGGGACTTGAGGCTGAAGGAGGGAGGAGGAGACCTGTCAACACTGGCTGTTTCCCTTATGGCCTCCATGGGTATTCAGACAGTGTCTGTTACTTAATCACACTGAAAGTCTCAGGGGTCAGACAACTCTTCCTGAGCTCTCCTAGTCCACAAACAAGTGCACATGCTCTAGGAGAGGGAAAGCGGTGGTTTAACCCAGCCCCTCACATGCTATGGAGTCATGGAAGGAGCGAGTGAGCGGGTGGGCAAGCAGACAAAAAGAGGAAGGGCTGAGCTTGTGGAAGGTCTTGTCTGAGCCATTCTCAAGGGAGAGGCAATCACCCCATAGGAACCAAACACAACACACTCAGAATATCACAAGTATTTCAATGCAAACACCTGCAGTGCAAGACAAGCATGGGGCAGATGAACCAGCAGAAATGGCCCCGGCCACTCCACTCATAATGTTTCTCAGCTTCTCCTTCCAAGCTTCTATCTCGCATGCTTAAGCTTCCAAAGCCATTCACTCTTCAAAAGGAAAAAAAAAAAAATCAAGCAAGAAAGCTGCACCCACCCAGTGCACGTGGGACAGACCTCTATGGGGGAAACATTATGTGGTACTCAAGCCTCAGTTTGTCTGGGCATGGAGACAAAAGACAGTGGCTTGATTTCAACTCCCTGTCATCAGCTCATCTGGCAAACCTAGCCACTCTCCAGAGATAGAATGGACCCCCCTCAGTTTCCTTACAAAGGGATCTGCGGTCTGGAAGCACTGGTCTTCCCCTAGAGGGCCGTAGGGGGAGCACTGAAGACCTAGCACATCAGCCAGAGGTGACTCTTGACATTTAATGCTAAATACCCATACACCTAAAGCCTACTCTCTGGGGGTCTGAAGCCACCAGAGGGAGAGAGAAGGCTCAACTTTCTCCTAGGCCTCAGAACTGTGTGGGCAGAAACACTGGTGAACTGAAGCACAAAACCCAGAGCTGGAGAGAAGCCACCACCACCACAGCCTGGGACTTCCCACTGCACTGATGTGGTAGTTCCTCTAGTACTGGGCCTGAGGAAGCCCACATTAGTGAATCAAAGCCAGTGTTCAAGGATGCACAACACAAGGCCTTCCCTAGGCACAATGTTCAAGGAGCAGCCCAGCAACTGGGGTGGTCAATCAAGCAATTTTCCCAAGGTGCACTGCTCTTAAAAAAAAATAGCTTGTCACTTGCAGCGATGAGGAATGAGAACAGGGAAATGGAAGGGCAGTTGCTACCAATTCAGCTGTGGATGGGTGGAGACCAGACTCACCCCAAGTGGAAGTGTGGAGACTCTGATGGGGTACTTAAACCATTAGCTTTTTCCCGTCTCTGGGGGGATCTTCAATGAATAAAGAGAATCAGCAATATCTAGTAGAGACCACAGCTAGCTCACCCTCTCCCATATTCAAAGTGCCCAGGCTGGACCAGCGAGGCGGCCAGCTGTGCTCTGCCTATCCAATCAGCAAACCCACCCGGGGAAAAGATGGCCATGTTGCAGCTGTTTCAGGCCTAGGCCCTTCCAATGTAAGGGACAAAGGTCCCTGGACAGCTGAGAGTGACTGCAAAGGGCTGTGAGTTAAAAACACCCAAGCTGCCAACAGTGAGCTGCTGTTTCCTGCAGACATGGCTGTTAGGTGAGTGGGAGAGGAGGGAATTCATTTTACTGAATTCAAGGGGTTGGCCATTATAAATTTTCTTCAGTCAACAGGCACTAAAATTAGTAATATCATGGAGAGATCTCTAACATTTCTGACATCAAAGACAACTGGACTCAAGCTTGTTAGAAAACACTTTCATTTCTTCAGTGAGAATTGAGAATAATGAAAAACCAAGGCATGTGCTTCTGAATTGTCTCAAAAGTCTGCAAGGACAGATCTACGTAAGAAGGAAGAAAAGTACAAAGTTAACATTCTGTAGTGCAAGAAGAAGCTTAATTTACTATCAAGACAAAACCAAAACAAACAAACAAAAACCTTTAAGTGAAGCGGAAGCAGCAAAATCCCTAGAATCCTCTTTGAGGAGAGGAAGGACCTACAGGAAGAGGTCATGAGGGAAGGGAGAAGAGGGAGGGAGGGAGGGAGGGAGGGAGGGAGGGAGACTACAATGATTTATATTGTGAGTGCCGCAATGAAACCATTACTGTGCAGACTCACTGAAAATGTAGTTAAACATCTAATTAGCAGAAACCACAGCTAGCCTGGGTAACCCTAGAATTTATACTAATGTCAGAGGTAGCCAGTGATTCAGGGTAACTGGGTTCATCAGAGCCAGGCCATGAGGGACAGGCTGCAGGGTTCTTACCCCTCTACTCTCCTAAGCTCTGTAGGTTTGTGACCATGAAGGACAGAAGTGCTGCACTCACAGGGCAAACAGCTTGTCCTACGAGTGTTCATTTTCTATTTAAAGAAACTTGTGATTTCAAAGCCTTACTTGACAGTTAGTATACATCCATTTTTTAAAATAAATCTGATCGTTATTTTTTTCCCTTGAGCTCAGACACGAAGAGTGGAGACTTTGAACATCAAATGTTAGTCCTTTAAAAATTACCAAAGGCAGTTTGACAAGTTTGGAGGCCCCACTCAGTGAGCAATGGGAAGCCACTGAAAATGGTGCTGGGATTGCTATCCTCACACTCAGAAGAACAGGAAGGACTCTAGATGAAACACAAACCATATATACTTCCAGTATTAGTAGATGACATGGAAGGCAGAGAACCATCATCCAGCTGATAACTATGTGTGTTCACCATGAGCCAGCTAACTGACAAATTCACAAAGAGGAACTCAGCCAACCCTTCAGCTGGTACTCGTCTTATGCCCACTTTGTAGCTGAGCAAACGTGAGCTCCATAGCTACCTGTAAAGCTCAGTCCCTGCCCGAGACCCTCTCTGCAAAATCAGGGGGCCTGGTCTATATAAAACGGAGATGCAAAGAATTTGCCTCCCAGGACTCCAGCCTACAAGTGAGGACGCTGCACACACACCTAAGTCACCAACACCCTCTGCCTAGAAGGGCACTAACGTGTGGTTAGTGGGAGAGTAGCAAGGCAGTCCAATGGGGCACAGGAATGCCAGGGCAGCGCCAGGGATCCTGCTCTTCCTCCCTTTCCTCTGATCAGATGTCTTATGGGAAGACTCAGCTCTTAGCCCACTCAGCCCAGCTTCCTGCATCCCATCCTCTTTGCGCTATTTGCTGCTTTGAGAACACCTGCAGGGGACTGAGTCCAATCCCGCCTGCCACTTGTCTTTTTGAGGTCTGAGTGGAACACAGCCACATGGGCTCATTCACTTATGTATCTCTCAGAGTCTGGGGCAGTTTTTATATTTCTCTGTCACCATGAAGACTCAGAAACCTAAAGTGTTATCTGGCCTTTCATAGAAAGAACTTGACAATTCTTGCCCTACAAGAAAATACAGGATCTAGGAGACTGGACAACTCTCTAGAAAGGTCAAGAAGAACTTAGAGGCAGTAGTGTACATCTGTTATTCCAGCACTCAGGAGGTGGAGGCAGGAGGATAGAGAGCTTGAACAGAGTTTGGGCTAGCCTGTCTTAGAAAATAAAACAGAACCTGTATATTTTTCCAAACATATTAAAGTAAATGAGAGAAACAAAAGTATTTCCTATCATATTTTAAAATGTTGTGCAGGTCTGTGAGTGAGAGAGACATTCACATCATGTGCCTCTTACCCTTCATCTCCTGACGTGAGCTCTTTCTGCCCAAGTGTTCCTGGTCCCCATGTCCGGCCCTTCTTCTTTGGGGCCCTCTTCTCCTCTTCCTCCCCTTCCTCTTTTGGAACAACTGAGCTCCGGCCCCAGGTTTTACTACTTTCACCTGGCGTCACTGTGAATAACAAAGGTTGAGTAAGGTAAGTATCTCCAAAAACTGTAGAAATACCACACACACACACACACACACACACACACACAAGCACATGCAGACACACATGTACACATATGTAGACATGTACACACATGTACACGCATATACACATACATACATACACACACACACATATTTAAAGCAATTACTATAGTAAAAATAAAACTAGTCCAGGTTTGGCCTACACTAAAGCTTTGATGAGTTTTCTCAAGACCCAGGCCTTGGAAAGCCTCAGCTTGAGAAGTACAGATGGAAGAAAAGCAATGGTGCCCAGTACGGCAGACAATATGGAGATCCTTAGGTGGACACCAATCTGTATCTCTGTCACTCCAGTTTCCAAATTGCTTTGCAATTCCCTAAAGAGTTTCCCATATTCACAACCCGCTGTGCTGATATCAACCACGTGTTAAAGGTGGAGGAGACAGCACAGAAGTGAACAGTGGGACAGGGCATAGGAAGGCTGAGGTCTGCAAGTGTACATGCACGTGTGTACACATTGTTGGGGAAGGTGGCAGAAGTTACAGCTGTAACAAGCCTGGATTAGTCAATGGCTGAGCAGAGCAGGGGACAAGTGTCCCTGGTATGTCTGGCTTCAGTTTTGGAAACTGTCTCACACTGGATGGCTCGAAGGCGAGGGATGATGGTGGGGCTTGCAGGAGGACTTGATCGGTTGCTGATCAGACTCTTCCTTTTATCCATGGTTGGGGAGGCCTGCACCGTGAACTTGTGCTGGAAATCTGCTTGGGGAGAGACAAACATGTGTGTGTCAGGGTTACCACACAGTCAAATTCATTTCAGAAACGAGGGACAGGCCTCCATCTCCTGAAAAGCTTCATTTCCTTTCAGAGCTACCTCTTTCCCCGAAAGGGACACACGACAAGATGAACGCACAGACAGCGGTCTTCATAAAGCTCTCTATGTCATGGACACAGGTAGTATAATCACAGCCCGAGAGCTGCTTTCTAGTGCATGTCACTGTGTGGATTACTCTAGGGAATGTCACTTGAAATCACACCTCAGGTGATCTGTCACCATGTGTGTCCTTTTTGGTACCAAATAAAGAGTGTCTGGCGCGCCTCTTAATTGCAGGTGGAGCAGAGTATCAAGAATCAGGTCATGACAGAAACACGAGGATTCAACGGAAATGGGGAAGTGACCCCACCTCTTACACGCCCTAAAGGTAGTTCGGATACAGCATGAAGAATGTGAAATGTTCAGCTCCTCAGTTCTGAGTTTCAGCCTCCTCTTCCTCTGTCAGAGGTACCGAGGGCTCCCTACTGCACTAACCTCTCCCTGCAGTCGGGACCAGAGCTCCTCGTCTATTGCTGGTGCACAGCAGTGTCCTGGTGCAGCTAGGTGCTCCTCATGTACTACAGATAGCATACTACCTGATAAACAAGGCAAACAAACAAACCCCAACCAAATCACACGGGACGGGGCAGCGGAGCACATGCCCATGAGCACATTCTCTCGACTCCATGACTTAATTCCCTGGTTGGTGCCTAAGCCATCATTCCAAGGCTTAAAGATCCCCCACAGCCACTCTGACCACCTCATTCTCTATTTCCTTACATTCTAATAAGCTTGCTTCCCAAGGTCTTATAGATTTAGAACACAAACAATTTTTTATCTATAGAAATACTCATGTGTATACCACTTGGGCACATCACACTCCACCAGGGTTCTAACTCACAGTTTCTTATTTCTTTACATTTCCCCCAGGTGACAGTACTGAGGATATACCTTTATGGAGTCAATGTGCTTCTGAGAGGCTCTATGTAAATTTTATAACCGGAATGTTTACTTATTAACCTAATATAAAATACACTGAAAACTGTGAAAAGAAACTTGAGACAAACTTCTTTTCAGGATTAAGATTTCTCACCTAGGAACACCTGAGAATCCCTTCACCCCAATGGTACACCTTCTTCTCCAATCAACAGTTCCCCAGAAAGCCTGTCATCCACTGAGCAAGATGGCCCATCCCAACAGGCTTTACTTTAGGAGCCATGGTCTGTGTTTTCAAGCACAGTCTAACGCCCACAAACCCCTGCCACACCAGCTCCTGGTCTTTCTCTCTGCCACTGACCGGAGGGGAGGCTGATGCGGTTGCCATCCTTGAGCCTCAGTCGGCTCTTCCGGAACTTGCCCTTGCGTTTCTTCACCCTGGGCTTTTCCTGGCACAGCTGGTGGATAATGATATTGAGCTCTCGCTCCAGGATGTCGATCTCTCGCTCAGCCAGCTCCTGCTCCCTACGCCGAAGCAGCTCCTCCTGGTTCTTCTGCTGGAGCGCAGCCCGTGTCAGCTCCTCCTCCCAGGTTCGGAGCTCCTACAGACAGGGAGGCAGTAGAGAGAAGGGTGGGTCTCGGTGCAGAAAGGAGACAACCTGGAGAGCTCTGCTGTGGTGCACAGGAGAGAGAGAGAAGATGTCCAGCACTGGGTGAAAGGAAAGCGTAGCACAACCATACTGTGAGTACTAGAGAGGCTAATGTCACAGAGCAAGCCCGGAGACACGGGCTGACTCTTCCTAGAACTCTAGAGCCTCCTTATCCGTGGGGAGTATGTCCAAGACCAACAGGGAATGTTTGAAACCATGGATCCCTCTGAACTCTCATGTATTATGTGAAATACCTACATCTAAAATACCTCCATCATAAAAGTTAATCTATAAGTTAGGCATTGTAAGAGAGTAATTACAGTATATTGATATATATAGTATAATAATATATTACGCTAAAGTCACCGGCATCACTACTCTTGTCCTTTGGAACATTCATTAAATAAAATAACGTCACCTAAACACAGAGCTGCCTTATCACAATAGCCGGCGAGAAACACTGTGTGATAGTGTGCAAGTGTGAGGAAGACGACTGACCCCAGGAAGGACAGAGCAAGACTGTCTCATGATGCTTACAGCATGCACTTTCAAACACAAAACTGTTCATTTCTTCCATGTTCCATTTAATATTTTCAGACTGTGGTTGACAGTGGTTAAGTCAAGCCACAGAAAGCAAGACTATAAAGGAGAGGGGCTTACTATAACTACTTATCGACAAGATCCAATTCTCATTTTTCCTATGGCTTGTGTAATTTATAAATTACATTATGACTGTAAAGGAAGGTGGCCGGGAGCTGGTGACTTTACAAAAGCCAGCCACAGTGGAAGTCCTCCTAGCTAGAAGAGTAGCCGTGATAGGATGCTGTCAATGGCTGTCCCAGACAGACCCCTAGAGAGTCTCCCACTGTCCGCCTCCCCGCCCTGCCACCCCAGCCACTACAGCATGTCAATGACCTCCCAACAGCTTAGGATCACTGGGCTCCAAAGGAGACTAATCTCTCTTAATTAGATTCAGAAATTATTTTTAAACCATTTGTGTAGGGGACAACAAAGGCATTGCAGAAAGGGCTTAGACTCAAAGGCTCAGACTCACGGGCCCCTCTTCCTAGCTCCATGAAGGTGGACGGCCCTGGCCCTCAGCTTCAAGATGGGGACAATTGCAGGCCCCAAGTGCTGTCTGTCTGTCTGTCTGTTTGTTTTTGTTTTGTTTTGTTTTGGAGACAAGGTTTCTCAGTGTAGCCCTGGTTGTCCTGGAACTCACTCTGTAGACCAGGCTGGCCTCGAACTCAGCAATTTGCCTGCCTCTGCCTCCCAAGTGCTGGGATTAAAGGCGTGCGCCACCACCGCCCGGCTATGTGCTGTCATACTAACAGGAGCAAAGGTTTCAGTACACTTTTCAAGTGGAAACAAACAGCAGCAATGAATCATATGCAGTTTTAGATTTTATTATTATCACATTGATAATTACTTATTCATTTAACCCTTTGAGACAGGGCTTCACACTATAGCCCAGGCTACTCTTGAACTCACTTATAAAGCTATAAGCCCTGGTCTCAAACTTGCAACCCTCCTTCCTCAGCCTCCTGAGGGTTGAGATTATAGGCATGTGCCACCAAGCCTGGCTATTATGTTACTATTAACTCCCCAAATTTCTATAGTACAGAGTGAGAACAGAAAAAAGAAACTAACCAAGACTATATGACCATCTCTCAGGCCCCCAGATTTGGCCCTACCCAGACATCACAGGGCATAAAATTGTACATAATTGGTTACATTTGTGTGGTCACTGATTGCTAGGGTCATAAAAGTAGACTCCAGCAAGCCAAGAGCTGCTGAAATCCCCAGATGATTTGAGCTTAGAACGCTTTCCACAGTCACGAAAATGCCAGTCCCAGGCTCCTATCCTGTGGTGTGGACAATCAAGCAGATGGCAGGAAGGTGGTACTGGTGTCAGTGACTGGCACCCTGAGTCCAGATGCCTTAGTGAAGCATCTCTGCTAAGACAAGACCTGCTATCCCCTCCTCGCTACCTTTTCTTTGGCCCTGAGTTGGTCAAACATCTCCTGAATCTCATGTTTCCAGTCGTCCTGCAGGCAGTGGAAGGAGTCCTTGGGCATCTCAAAGAAACCGGACTCTTCTATAGTCGTTAGCTGATCCAGGATACTCGTGAAAGATGGGCGTGAGTGGGGGTCAGGATTCCAGCAGTCTGAATGGGATATGAGAAGAAAGAAGACGTGTGAGCGGCCAGAGGGGAACGGAAGCCTCGTGATACTGCATGCCTCCCTCACCAGAAAATAGCCTCAATTTCTCCTTCTAGAAAATAGAGCCCTGAATTTAGGGAACCCCCAGTAGGAAAGCAGACTCTCCACTGTCATAACATAAAGAGAGGAAACTAGAAGTCAGACACTGTCCTGAACACTGTTCAGCATGTGCAAGGAAAGCAAAAAAAAAAAAAAACGAAGATTGCCACTGCAGTCAGCTTACAACAACGTACATACAGTTCAAGAAGACCATGGGTGACTGTGCCCCAAATTCCTACACACACACAAGCTACCATCCCCACAGCTCAATGGGAGAAGGCAAAGAGAACATCAGGATGAATCAGGAGGAGTGAGCCTACCAGCTGCCACCACACAGTAGGCACTTTCCCTCTTCACTTTGCCTAGTTTTGCATTTCTCACAAAATCATGTTTTTGACTCAGTGACCTCAGAGTCCCTTTCTTTCCAGACAACCTTCAGTTCTACACACAAGATACTCTAGGAAGAATTACTACTATAGCCTATTTTATATTACATAATATGATTCTGGAATGCAAGATAGCAGGTTTATTTACAAATTTCTATAGTCACTGCAGAAAGGAACCTGCTTTAGCAGGGTGTGGCCACTGTCTAGAAACAGCTCTCCCAACTCTTCCCCCTGGGTGGCTAATCCTTCATCTCCTTTTCCTGCAGCAGATCTCATGACATTGGGAAATGTCTTCCAAGCACTGTGTAAAGGTTAATAGCCACCAGCTTTTCTCCGGTCAGGAGTTACTTACCTTCCATGAGTTTGGCAAAAGGCTCTGGACACGTAGAAGGGATAGGAAGGGCGAGTTTGTTCATAGCCACACCATAAGCCACTGCTAAGCCATCAATGCCCCGGAAGGGCACCTCACCAGTCAACAGTTCCCAAAGCAGTACTCCATAGCTGGAGAGAAAAACAGGACAGAAACTCTGTAAGAAATAGCAGCGACTTCCTCACTAAAGTAGCTACTGGAGGTTTTCCAGGCATGCCACACCATCTTCGATCCCTCCTCTGTAGAGAGCAACACTGTTAGTCTCAGAAGTGGTCATGAAATTCTGTGAGTCTTTAAGAGAGAAAATAAGCATTCAGTGGCCACAACAATTAATTATTTCAAAACAAGGTCTCACTCTGTAGCTTAGCCTTGGCCTGGACCTCCTAATCCCCCTGTCTCAGCCTCCCCAGAGCTAGGATTATAGGCATGCACCATCATGACTGATTGCTATCGTGAATGAAATAAGCCTGTAAGAGAGACTCTCCTAAACAGAATCTTTCTATTTTTAGACAACTTTTGTCACACATACTTTTTTTTAGCTTTAGAAAAACCAGTGAGTATCTACTCACTATGGATTTTGCTCCTGCAAGAGATTTCTTTAAGTGTCTAATAGGGTAAATAAATTTCTGACTCTAGATGGTACAAGTGGGATCTTCACGAGGCCTCTGTCTAGGTTTGTGGGGGAAGTTCCACAGGGCAGACTGGGTCAGCAGAGAAGAGCAGCACACTAGCTCTGAGAACTTCTGTGTCTCCCCATCTACAAGTTCACAAAAACAATTCTTCATCTTGTTCGAGTCAGGGAATGTGAAGCACAAAGCTTAATGGAAGAATTAGTCTATGGATCTGCAATCACAACCAGGACACACCACACAGCACTCTGTCCTTCCACAAATAAGTTAGGCCAAGAAAACAGCTCTCAGCACCCAGAGGAAGAAGGCTCAACTCGGACTTGCCACACAGACCTCAAAGTTATTGTAACACTCCTCAACAGTGTCCAGCTACAAGAGTCATATTAATTAGATGGTGGTGGTGATGGTGATGATGGTGATGGTGGTGGTGGTGGTGG
>NW_021605140.1:2402123-2417743 GCF_004785775.1 Grammomys surdaster | reverse complement strand
TGGTGGTGGTGGTGGTGGTGATGATGGTGGTGGTGGTGGTGATGGTGATGATGGTGGTGGTGGTGGTGGTGGTGATGATGGTGGTGGTGTTTCTGTCCTGGAAACCCTTCTCTAATGGTTTCCCACTAGGCCTGTGAAGATGTCTCAGGCCGCCTACAAGAGGAAGAAGTCAGTGTTCTACCTCCAGAGCATCAGTGAGGGAAGTTTAGCCACACCAGGCTTGCTGGACCATCTGTGGTCTGCTCCACCTGGAGGCTTAAGAGTGGAGGAGGAAGAAGAGGAGTCACCCAGGCTGCCCAAGCTGGCAGAATGGCTGTGCCTATTCCCCCCTTGAACAAGAGCCCCTGCGTGCCCTAAATGAGGTGTTCACACTCCCTTCCTACTAAGAACAGGCATGGGACCTGGTAAGATTCTGTACACTTCCTATCATCACCAGAAGCAAAGAACAGAACCTGAGAGAAGCAAGGCAGGATAGTAAACATGTCATCCTGTGAGGAGAGGTAAGGGAACCAACAGAGTGCCCAGTTGCTGTGACTAAGGGCTGGGGCAGAGACATCTCTTCCAATCACTTTCTCCCTGTTTCCAAGAAAACTGTAGCTGGACACACAGCAGCTCAAGCTGCATTTGGCGTCTCTTCAGGGTCAAGCGGATAGTAAGCAAGTGCAGACATGGGGCAGGGGCGCTGTGTGCAACATACAGACTGTCCCTAAAGCAAAGTCCAGCTCGTGGCCGTCAGCCTGGTCTCTTTTCCTGCAGACTGTAATGCAGAAGGAACTGCAGTGCACATTAAACCACTAGGAGAAGGACAGCGAGGGAACCAGGAGAACCTGGGTCTCATGGGCACAGCCATTCTGCCTGGACTACTCCTTGAAGCAGAAATACAGTTCTTTGATGTAAGTGTCCACATCAATTGGTCTCCTTGTGATACCAGGTTAATTAATACATCAAACAAGGCCTTATTAGCATCAACCTCACTAGTGTGTGCTAAGACACTGTGAGTGTTAGCCGTAATGGACTGCCATTTTGACAGATTGATAGCAGCTGCCTATCAGGTCAAACACTTCACAAGTAGGAAAACGTACTCCCCAGAAGCACTTCATTCTGCACCTAGCATACGGAGAGTGAGTGCAAAACAACATCTGGAGGAAATTAAAGAATGAGAATATCTCACATTTATGGATCAGAAAACATAGACACTACAGTGTCCACACACAACCCAATAATTCACAGAGTAACCACAATTCTTCTGAAAACCTTAGGTGTCATCCTAGATGGTGACGCCTATAATTCCAGTACTTGGGGATATGAAAGCAGGAGGAGCGGGAGGTCAAAAGCATCCTGGCCCGTATGTCTACTCTGAAGCCAGCCTGAGTTGTATGGAACCAGTTTTAAAGCAAGGGAAAAATCTCGGTTGCTTAGTAACAAAATGATGTTAAGATGTATAAAGAATGACAGTGGTCTCAGAATGATGAAAACAATTTTTAAGGCAAAATTGGAGGACTCTCATATCCTAACTTCAAAACTTACTACAAAGCCGGATATTAATCAAGAAAGGGTAATATTGCCTTATGTGCAGACACTGACATGTTAACAGAGAACTGTGAGCCTGGAATAAACCCTCGCATTCCTCATGAGCTGTTTCTGACAGAGATGACCGAGTGTTTCAGTGGGAAGAGAACAGTCTCTTCAATGCATGGTCCTGATATAAACAAACAGATGTGAAAATATAAAGTTTGGTTTCCGCTTCACACCACATAAAAAATCAAATCAACGTGGATCAGAAACGCAAGGGTAAGAATCAATATTACAAAATACTTAGAAGGAAACAGAGCTAAGACTCTTCATAGCCTTGGCTGAGGCCATGCATTCTTATGACACCAAAAGTCAGGTGATAAGAGAAAACCAAAAAACATGAGGAGTTCAAAGAATGCTACTGAGAGTTATCCAAAAAACAGAGTGGAAAAAATATTTTAAAATCACATTTTTTGGGGGGGGGGGTTTCAAGACAGGGTTTCTCTGTATAGCCCTGGCTGTCCTGGAACTCACTCTGTAGACCAGTCTGGCCTCGAACTCAGAAATCTACCTGTCTCTGCCTCCCAAGTGCTGGTTTTAAAATCACATATGAAATATATATGTAATATTGAAATATTTTAAAACTCAAAAATAACATAAGACAATCCAGTTTTTAACTGGCAAAAGAGTTGAATAGACACATCTCCTGGGGAGACACACAATTTGAGATGAACAGCCATTCAGGAAATGCAGATTGACAACACAGTGAAACCCTGCTTCACAGATGAGGATGGCTGTAACTAAAACAGCAGTGCCAAGTGGTACACAGAAGTACCAGAGTTAGTCTTGGACCAATGACATTTACTCAGAGCATTGTGACCAGAACAATTTTCTAGGCCCTCGAAAAGTTACACATATACTTAATTGCTTGACTTCATGCAACTAAGGTGCATGCTCAAGTAAATGGCAAATGTATGGTCACAAAAGTATCTGTGTGTCTTCCACGGCAGCCTTGTTCATAACATTCGCCAAAGTAAAAACCACTCACTACCTATCACATAGTGAATGACTGAATAAACAATCATGGCCTGCCTGTATCCTAGAATACTAAAAAGCCACACAAAGAATGAATTTCTAATGAACTACCACATGGATGGACCTGAATACATCCTGTTAAATGTAAGGTGTGAGTGACAGAGCACCAGGCATCCTGCTGACCCACTGAGTGACGGCAGTGAGCGGCTGATCCAGAGGCAGAGAAGGTCAGGCTGGGAGACAGACAAGCAGGAGGCATGCACTTTCTCTGAGGTTACAAATGTCCTTTAGAAATAGTGATTGCAGTGGGTTCAATGATGGCCCTAAAGATACCTGCTGATGTTCTAGAATTTAGAATCCATATGTGGACTGGATCTCCTCTAGGGTCTTTAGGATGGAGCCTGCTATACCTGTTTCATACTTTTGGCCTCCAGAGCTATGAAAAAATAAAGCTCTGCCGGACAGTGGTGGCGCACGCCTTTAATCCCAGCACTTGGGAGACAGAGGCAGGTGGATTTCTGAGTTCGAGGCCAGTCTGGTCTACGAGTGAGTTCCAGGACAGCCTGGGCTATAAAGAGAAACCCTGTCTCGAAAAAAATAATAAAAATAAAGCTCTATGGGCTTCAATCCTCTGGTATGTAGACACGTGTTAGAGCAGTGCAGGAAGCCGGAAAATGTGGTGACTGATGCTCAAGTCACTCACTAATTTATTGACGCTTGTATAGATTTAGTTGGGTTTTGTTTTTGTTTTTAAGAGACAGGGTCTCATGTATCCCAGGCTGGCCTTGACCAGCTTAACTTCTGATCCTCCTGCCTCCACCTCTTGAATACCGGGGTTACACACCCACACCATCACACCTAATTTTCTACATCTAGGGTCCTGTGCATGCTAGGCAGGTAATGTACCCACTGAGCCACATCCCAATCCTAAAGATAGTTTTATAGATGCTAAAAAGTATTGACTTACATACTGTAAAGGGTAGACATACACAAATACAGAAGCACACACACACATGCTCACTCGGCCACATGCCAGGAAGCACTCACTGGTCCTAGACTGAGGTGCACTGATGACCTTTTCTTCTTTATGTGAAGGTATCACTGCTGTCCTTCAGACAGGACAAAGTCTATCCTACAGTTGCTCATCTTCCTTCAATAGCAGCATGATTTTTTTTAGAGCTACGTCCTTGTGACCCCTTGAATTGATATTTGATAGGAGAAATGGCTGGCCATGTCTAGTCTGTAACTTCGGTTCTTAGGGCCTTCTGAGGACCCATCTATTCCCTTTCCTAGATAAGTATCCAGCACACGGAGCCCTGAGTAAAAGAGTAATCAGGTAACTAGAGAGGATGATTTCCAAATAATCAACAAAAAGACAGCCCAGAGGGTAGCCATTAGCGCAGGAGTTTACAGGGAGGACAGTGGGTGAGTCCTCTCAGGCGGGCAGCAGCAGCCCTTGGAACCCAACCTCTGAACCATCAAGCTGCTGCTTGATGTAGGGTGATTCCCCACCCTGCAGGTCAGAGATGGAAGTACAAGGTGGTCCCCGAATCTGCGGAGCTTTTCTGAGGCACCATCTACTCCAGAAAGTGCCTGCAAGTACCACAGCATCCCCCAGCAACACGGAAATCAGCAGACTGCTCTGAGAGGTCACACAGACCTGCTTGGAGTGCCTTGGGTCCTGTAACCTCAATTCCAAGTCCTGAAATGTGCAGGCAAAACAGACCTGGGAACTTGGAGGCTGCACCTTACCTCCACACATCGCTGCCTTTGGAAAACATGGAAGCACGGATGACTTCAGGCGCCATCCAAGCGTAAGTTCCCGCCGCACTCATCTTGGTGGTCCGGTGCCATTCCCGCGCCAGCCCGAAGTCGGTGATCTTCAGAATCTTGTTACTCAGGTCTCCATTCTCCACTTTCTGCAGGATCAATACTGAGCGAAGAAGAAAGCAATACAGAAGAAACCAGATAAGCACTAGTCACAGGGCCACGTATCCACCCACCGCCTCCTGCAGGTGCCGCCACTGTGCACTGACAGCAGAAACCCAATTTTAGCCCCTACATGTTCATTCTGCAGCACATCTCTTTGTTAGCAGCACCTCAAGTCCCTGCAATGCATTTCACGGTAGCCATTTCAGGCTCGACATCCCTACCCAAAAACTATCCAGAGGTCAAGTCTATCAAGGTGAAACTCTTCTGGTCCCACACACACGGGATACGGGTACTCAGGTTGCACTGTCTTCCTGGTGTCACAATGCAGGGCTGGACCCCAGGCAGCGGGCTGACAGGAGCCTGCTTTCCTACAGCAGAGTGACAGAGGAACTGAGTCACACACACCCTTCTGAGGAGCAGCCACCTGGGCTCCCTGCATCAGAGCACACCTAGGTTATACCCACCCACAGATCACAGGGACTGGAGATGCATGCTGGATCAACAAAATGTTCAGCGTCTAGCCAGCTCTGTGACCCTCTTACGGGTATATCCTACCCACCTTCTGACACTGTGACACTGACAGCATCTACACAAATCTTAGACACATGAGGCCCATATGCTGTGGGTTGGACACCGCTGACATTCTTTTGTTTTGTTTTTCAAGATAGGGTTTCTCTGGCTAGGCTCAACTCATAGACCAGGCTGGCCTGGAACTCACAGAGGCCTCCCTCTGCCTCCCAAGTGCTGGGATTAAAGGTGTGTGCCACCACACCCAGAGATCTTAAGATTTTTGTCATAATTCTCAGGCAAGTCCCCTAACGAGTTGATAAATGGCTGGTAAGCGGAAGGTTGGGGGTCAGAGACATACACGTGCACACACTCATGATATCCTCAGTGAGCATGGTCAAAGAAAAGGAACTGGTGCAGGGTGACTCCAAAGCATTGGCTCTCGTAGGATGGCAGCTGTGGTGGCCCCCACGCCCACATATGGTGGTCCCAGCCATGTAGCCTGGTGGGAGATAATCTGGCTGAAAACCACCCCAAACCTTGCTGACTAAGCTGTCATACTGTAAACCACAGAACTTTGCTGCGTGCAGGACTAAGAACTGTCCAGAAAAATGCAGGACATGCCTCCTTATCCCAAGTGGGATGGCTCAAAGGCTTTGAGTGAGCATAGCCTCTGTAGCCAGACACAGCCTTCCCTGAATCTCTGTTAGTGAGACTTCAGAGCAAGAAAGAAGGTTCCCTCTTTGCTCCTGTGAGGAGGAAACCTGCTACAGTGTATCACTTAAATTGTAAAAGGGATTCAGCGAGGCCCCAGAAAACAGTTAAAATTATACAGTTAACTCTTAGTCCTGTGCACCAAGACAACCTAGAGGCTTCCCACTATCCATATACTACTTAACGTAAGATGTCTTACACTGCAGACCCTGATAGCAAAGACCCTTCTGCAGTGAAAGAGTAGGTGCTTCACGACACAGCCACACCCTTCTCTCCACTCCTACTCCCATCCCCTGAACTGTCATATACTGAAGAGAAGTGGCCCAAGGAGCTCCAGGTCCTGTGTGCTTCTTAGAAAAACAGCAGTGTGCCCCAGGATTATCAGTAGCTTCAGACCTGGAGTCTGGAAAGAAAACAACCCCACCCTAGACCTAATGGACGAACCCTCCCTCCTCTTTCACACGCTCTCTACTCCAGACACATCCCTCACCATCCTGGCTTCCCCCACCCAGGTGCCTGAACAGATACAAACCAAGAGAAGGAAAACAAACTCCTCTCTATCTAGTGACAAAAACAAACAGACAAACAACAAAATCCCTTCCAGAATCTTCTGAGGCAGAAACAACGGGACAGCAGACATTCAAAGAGTCAGGTAAGTGGCACTAAGGAAAGTCCCCATTCCCCTTCAGAGGCAGGGAGTGTCTCTCTGAATATACACTGAGTGGGGTCCAGTCACCCAAAGCTCTAGGTGGCTGGGATAGGAGAGAGATGTTTCTTATCAGTCTGTCAGTATGCTTAAACAAGATGCAAGACTGACAGGGTAAGAATCAGCCACTGACTGTCTGTCTACATGGGGTATACTGCTATACAGACCCGTATACAGGTCAGCCTCACCTGCTCGCCACTGTCCCATCCATCTCAGACTCAGCTGTTCTTACCCTTTGTGAACTCCATGACCTAGAGACCAACCCTCATCAACAGAGGGGGACAATAATCTGAAACCCGTCGCTACCTCAGCAGGCAGTAGCAGGTCATAGTGTTCTGAAGTACGGGTCTTCCCAGCACCAGGGCTTGTGAAAGCTTTCCTTTACACTGCTATTGTACTCAAGATGAAATATGGAACAATCAAGCGTTATACAGCCAACATCCAGTGGGCTACCCCTACCTGCTGCAGGACATTGTCATCACCCAAAAGGAAGTCCTGTGACCACTAAGCAAATATCCCCAACTCTTCTCTCCTCCCAGGCCCGACACCCCCAATCTGCTTTGACCCCATATGAAGACGTCATAAAAGAGAACGCTACAGTGATATGTCTCACTTTCCTTAATGTTTCCAGGTTTGTCACGGTATAGCTTTTATTAGTACCGCATTCCTTCTCATGGCTAATAATATTCCACTGTGATAAATTCGTGCTGTACACTACATAGAAGGACAGCTGCTCAATTTGGATCAAATGCTGTGTAACTGAACCTGGCTGCTTGTTGTTGCTGACGTCATCTTTCGGAGTCCTTTAGTGTCTCTAAGAAGTAGGAGGATGACACTACCTGTTTCATCCATGTCAAAAGAGATGCAAAGGGGACAGGAGCAGAGTCCACATCTCTCACTGCACAGCCTTGCTCTCCGTCTCAGTGCTATATGATCCAGAGCAAGAAGGACATTCTGTCTCTCAGGCTCGACTCAGTTTGCTCAGTGCTACAGCCCATTAGCTGGCCCATTGCTAGCTCTTCCTCAGCAGCCAAAACCAACTGCACGCAATCCAACCGCTCGTACGTCTAAACACTCCCTGCTGGAGCATATGGGTGTCTATCATCTTTTCTAGGATGGCACGGAATCTGACCCCTGGAAGGTAGAACCCTCATTCTCTTCTAGAATCTATGACGTCCTGCTCCAGGAACCTTGCATAGGGCCAGGCTCTTGGCAAGAACTCCCTCGTGCCTGGCCAATTATTGACCTGTGTATTTTCTCTGACTATACTTTTTAAATGTTAATTTTAAAAAGTATTGGAGGTTGATTTTTTCAGAGAGGAATAGAGTCAGAGAAAGTAACACCTCAGCCAGGGGTTCCCCAGTGATTGACATACTGGTGCAATGTGGGTGGTGGGCTACAGAAGGGATAATTTGGAGATTCGGCCTGGGATGTCCGCACCAGTTACTTAGGCACCCTGTGGCCATGATACCTGACAGAATCCACCTAAGGAAGAAACAATTATTCAAGTTCTCTGTCAGAGGATCCACCTCAGTCTAGCACAGTGGGGAGGACATGATGCTCACTGCAGAGGATGGAGTGGCAGTGGGTCCTCACATTCCAGCCCTGAAACAACTGAGCTACAACTTTTCAAATCCTGCTCTTAGCATCGACTCATGACAGTCAGGCCTCACGCCCCAAAGCCCAAAGGTCTATGGCCCATTACTTTGCAGTGGGCTTCATGGACTAGTTCTCCCAGTTTCAAAATAAGAATTTGTATTTATTTGTGTGTGCGTGTGTGTGTGTGTGCATGTGTGTGTGTGTGTGTGTGTGTGTGTATTTGCTCAATGTATTCATGTGAAGGTGTAGATGTGCTCAGTGTGTGTGCGTGTGTGTGTGTGTGTGTGTGTGTGTGTGTGTAAATGTACTCATGCTACAGCATGCAAGAGCAAGTTAAAGGTCAGCTGCAGGAATCAGTTCTCTTTCCATGTTGGTTCTGGGGATCCCGGCCGTCAGTCTTCCTGGAAGGCACCTTCAGGCTCTAAGGCTCTCCACAGCGGCTCCAGTTCCTTCTCTTCCCTCATTCACTCTTTCCATGCTCTTTGGTCGTCCTTGCTGTACGCTGTGGATGTGTCTTCTGACCCAATGCTGGGTCTTTACTCCCTGTCACCGTTTTCTAAGTTCTAAAAGCTCTTCCTCATTTTCTCCTCTGTTTTGGGGGAAAGCAGTACAAGCTCCTGGACAGCAGCTGCTCCTGTGTAACGGGTCTAATGTCTACTCCCTGTCTTCTTGTCCATTTTCTGCCATTTTCTTTTTTTCTTGAAGGGCAGTGCTTTAGTCTCTAGAGTACTTTACTGAGTCGAGCTCATCTGTCGTGATTCAGCACAAAGCTGTGCCTGTGTTCAGAGGTGCACTACTTAAGTTTTAAAGGTGCACACTGAAATATTTACACGTACATTGATAGGGTGTTGGTGATTTCCTTCAAAGTAATAAATAGTGGGAATACCCAGGTTACAGAAGGAACAAGAGCTGTGAGTTGGTACCTGACGAGGCAGAGGAGGTCCATCATGCCATTCTCCTCATGTAGGCTCATGTCTTCCACAGGAAGAGGAAGAAGGAAAGAGGGAGGGAGAGAGAGGGAGAGGGAGTAGGAGAGGGGGGAGGGAGAGAGAGGGAGGGAAGGGGAGAGAAAGGGAGAGAGAGGGAAGAAGAAGGAGAGAGAAGGAGAGAGAGGGACAGGGAGGGACAAAGAGAAAGAAGGAGGGAGAGGGAAGGACAGGGAGGGACAGGGAGGGACAGGGAGAAGAGAAGTAGGGAGGAAGACACATCATAGCATCAATGCCTCTTCTACCTACAGGAGACCAATCTCTGAGCCATAGCAAGGCAGAAAAAAGAAAACCACAACAGACATGAACCAGGATGTGGGTCCTAGTGCTCCCTGTGAAATCCTCTCCAGGACTCCATTTCTCTACCTGACACTCTCAGTCTGTAATTCCCTGAAAGCTTCATCGGTCTTCCAGGACTCGGTCAAGCTCTGCCAACTGTCTTGAGGTAGGAAAGGTAAAGCCCAAAACCCGAGGGTAAAGTGGGTGACTCTATGCTAGAGAGAAAGCAAAAAGCCCAGGCCCTCACCTCTGCAGCCTTTAGGGCACCCAAGCTGTCACTTAAGACACTTCATTCCTGCACCACAATGTCTCCAAGGGAAGGGGGCTAAGCTAGAGCCCCAGCCACACCCAGAAGCCATGAGTACCCACAGAGCAGCTGCTAACACGGAGCGACCTGTCTGCACTGACTCAGCAAAAGCCCAACAAGAGAGCCTGGCCAGGGCCCACTAGCAGGCACAACAGTACAGCCAGGGCACAACCCCAGCCTCGCGCAGTCCTGGCCCTCTGCCCGCTCTATCCTTTAGGATGGCCAAGAGAGACTAGACTTGCTTACTGGGCAAATGATTCACTGCCTAGACTCCCTGACTCCAGGCTCCAGCAGAGGTGTGGTGCTGCCTGAGCACCACAGGGAAATGGCAGCAGTAGCTGCGGCTGGTGGAGTTCATGTCAGCAGAGTCTCACCAAGTTCCACCCGCACAGCCAGCAGAGCTAGGCTTCCCCACAAGCACTCACCTATGGAGGGGCGAAGAAAATGGAGTCTTTGGGCACTAAGGAGCCACCCCTTCTTGGAACAGACAGGCAAAAGATAAGGACAAAGTACTCGATGCAGTGATCTTTCCCTGGGTCTGAGGGAGCCAAGCTGAAGCATAAAGGCCGCTCCTGCAGGGACCACAGGGTTCTTGATCAAAGTGTGTCTTGACTGAGGCAAACACAATCAAGGAATCATGAAATGCTTCTTTTAAACCACCTCTGGCACTGCGCTACAAATACTCATTCGAGGGCCCTCCATCAGGCACTGAAGGAGCTTTACTAACGGTTTCTAACTTTTTAATTATGTCCTTTCTGCTTTAGAAAAATGTCTTTATGCTTCTCCTTAAAGCTAGAGTGTACCCTGACTTA
Organism: Grammomys surdaster; assembly: GCF_004785775.1. NCBI lineage: Eukaryota > Metazoa > Chordata > Mammalia > Rodentia > Muridae > Grammomys > Grammomys surdaster. The sequence continues at coordinate 2,407,354 of NW_021605140.1, read as the reverse complement.
GAAAACAGTCCCAGCTAAGGGCTACAGGGCCTCAGTGGCCTCAGCGCACAGAGTAACTTACACTCATCATCATCTTTAACCCTCTCAGCAAACAGGAAGCCAGGTGTATCACTACGTACGCCTACCTTCAAATATGGAGCCTGGAATTCACACATAGGAAAAGCAGAAGCCAGACATAACCGAGTCCTCAGTCAAGGCTCCAGGTTACCATGCTATAGTGTGCAGCCCTAATAGGACACTCTGTTGTGGTTTGTTGTAGTGGTAGTTTTGGTTTTTGGGAGACAGGGTTTCTTTCTGTAGCCCTGGATATCTTGGAACTCGCACAGGAGATCAGGCTGGCCTAGAACTCACAGAGCTCTGCCTACCTCTGTCTCCCGAGTGTTGGAATTGAACATGTGTGCCACCATGCCCAGCCCCTAAGAGAACAGTTAAAGGGAGTTCACATTCCATCAATACACCACCACCTATGCACATGTGAAAACCAGGAGGAGAAATGTCCACACTTTCTGTAACACATACAGCCATTCAGCAGCACATCACAGCCGGAGGCAGCTACCCGCCTGGGGCCTTTTCCTGTCCACAAGTGTCCCTAAGCCTCCAACTCCAGCAGTGCTAACAAATGAGAGTGAGCTGTAAGGGTTAAAGTAGAAGGTTGGAGTCGGCACTGTCAGTGAGAGAAGCCAACTGAAATCAAAGCAGAATCGCACTGAGGCACTCGCAGTCTGGCAGCCTATCCTGGAAGGCCAGGCATTAGAGACAGGAAGAGCCTGAACATCTATGACCCACAGCTGGTCACCTCAGTTGTTCTCTCTCCCTGCACAGTAACAGGATCCACTGATACACAGTTCCAGAAGGGCATAATGCAGTCAGTTCAAGGATAGCCAGTTAACTATTGGTGTTAACTAGCAGTTAACTAGCAGTGGCATGCAGCTGAGGGCCTTTGGTCCTTGATCTTTACTTCCCCTGCCACCTCCACATCACACACACACACACACACACACACACACACACACACACACTGTGTGGCCTGGAAGAGGAAAGTGACAGCTATCTAGGACCATCAGGCCAGGACCATACCTCGAGCCTGCAGCTGTGAGTAGAACAGAGATGCTGCACCAACCCTGTTAGGTTTCTACTGTTGTGATAAACACCAGGACCAGCGCATCAAGTGGAGGAAAGGTTTATTTCATCTTACAGCTCACAGTCCCTCAGAAAGGACAAGCAGGGCAGGAGCTCAAGACGAGAACCTAGAGGCAAGAACTGAAACAAAGACCATGGAGGGGTGCTGCTTACTGACTTGCTTCTCACAGCTTGCTCAACCTGCTTCCTTACATAATCCAGGACCACCTGCCCTGGGTGACACCACCTACAGTGGGTCAAGCCCTCTACCGGCCAATTTGAGTTGGGATGTCTCAACTGACATTCTCTCTTCTCAGATGACTCTAGCTTGTGTCAAGTTGACAAGAACACTAACCACAGAAGTAGTCTTTTCCCCCTCTAAACCATGTGACTGCCTGCTGTCTGTGTTTCTATATACACTCTGGTCTTCAGAGCTTCCGCCAGAACATCCCATTAAGCTCTGCCTACAGGAGTCTATGCATCTGCACTGGCAGCTTCAAACTCTTCCACATTCCTCCACAGATCAGTTCTAGGGGGCTTGACCTAAACAGTCAGGCTCATCATCATAACAACCATTTCTCAGGACTAACGTTCTGAGTCATGGCTTTTCTCATTGCTGTGGCAGAATACTGGACAGAAACAACTTCATGGGGGAAGTTCTACTCTGGCTCACAGCTCAGGGGATCCAGTCCATGACAGCAGGAGTACAAGGCATGGCTTCCACAGGATCAGGAAGAACAGAGTACAGGTAGGAACCAGGACCAGGTTCTAAGTCTCTAGCCCCAAACCTTCGGTCCAGTATCTGCTATCTACACTCCACGCCCAAAAGGCATGTGCCTCCCCAAACAGCACCCCAGCTGAGGACACATGAGCCTGGGAGAGACATTTCCCAATCAAACCACAGCATATGTGGAATAAAGCTCCATGTCTAAACAAAAGCAACAGCCTGGCAAACAAGATCTCAGTGTAGAGATGTACAGAGCCCCTCTGTGCTGCTGTGAAGTGAGCCAACCTGAAACATATGCTTCAGTGTATATTTTTAAAGTATTATGTCACAATCTATAATAAGTTTTGGTATAAACCGTTTTGCATGAAAAAGTCTGTATACTGAAAATCCAAATGAATCAGGTACCATGCTAAGCCCCAGGAGTTGAAAAGGAAACTGAACTAGAATTCATAAAGATGTTTAACCAGCAGGAAAAAGCCAGAGACCTTCTCTATCTCTTATAAGCCACATATATGCTTTGGTTCTTTCTAACTTTCCTTCTGTTTGTTTGTTTGTGTGGTTTGGTTTGGTTTTGGTTTTGGTTTAAAAAGGAACCCAATGTGTCCCTGGCTGGTCTTTAGCTCACACCATGAGCCAAGGATGGCCTTGCTCTCCTGATACTTCTCTCTTTGCCTCCTTAGTACTGGGGTTACAGGCATGGATAGATTCGCTCGGCATCTTTCATCCTGTTTTGAGAAGGCCATTCACTGTTAACCAGTGAACACTAGCTAGCCTTTAACTCCTTAGCTCTTGAAATCCTCCTGCCTCAGATTCAAAGGAGCTGGGAATGCAGGTACATGCCACCTGCTTTGCCTTAAAGAAACTTTGCAATATTAAACTTTACATTTAATTAATTATGTTATTGATGTGAAACAAATACCTAAGTAACAGTGACCTCCTTTGTTTTTTTTAACTTAGTCCATCCATGTGCTACTTAAAATTCTTTTATCAGCATAGATATGCATCGCAGTAGTACAGCACTTGTTCAGTGTGCACAAGGGCCTGAGTTCAACCCCAACACAGCAACAATAAAAATTATGTCTAAAAGATAGAGTAGAGGCTGGGAAGAGGGCTCAGTGGGTGAATGTACTTGCATTAAAGTCAGAGGGTCTGAGTCTGAATCCCCAGAACCCATGCCAAGGGGAGATACATAGAGGGAGTCCCTAGGGCTCCTACGGGAAGGTGGGAGGCAGAGCCAGGGGGATCCCAAGCTCACAGGCCAAGTGACCTGGCCCATACAGTGGAAAATCAACAGAGACTCTGTCTCAAATAAGGTGGAAGGCAAAGACTGACACCTGGGGTTATCCTCTGACACACATATGTCCACCATAACATGCATGTGCATCCACATGTACAAATGCAAACAGACACACATGCACACACACACACACACAGACTCACACAATACAGTCGACAATTTAATATTAACTATAACTACATTATAATAAAACAGTAATATGCAAAAATAAATAGTTCACTTTAAATTTTGACTATTCTGTCTGTCTATCTTCTGTCATGGAAAAAGCAACTGAAAGACATATAGCTAAATGCTAACACTGGAGATCTCTGCGTAACGGAGTCCAGGTGACAGGCTTTCTTTATGTTTTTCCATACTGTCTAAGTCATGGCATTTCTACATGTAGTTATCAAATTTGAAGTCACTTAATAATTGCAGTGGCTACTATTTATGCACTCCTTCTGTATCCCAGGTTCGCCACAAGGCTTCCTGTACGTGGTGCCTGATCCTCTCTTCCTGGCATCCCTGTGAGCTGCATAGCATCACCATTTTACCCACGAGAAGGCTGGAACTCAATGTGAGGTGTCTTTTCCACATCTAAGAAGAGCCAGGCCTGGAATGTCACTCTGGCTCCTCAGGTCATGCTCCTCCCACACGGTCAGACATTGAACAGTTATGTGTCTACAGGACCCTCTGTTTACCTATCTACAGCACTGGGGCCATCTTCTGTCATGAGAGTCTTAGACTATAAAAAACTGGGCAGAAACCTCCTCTAATCGTAAAGTTTAGAATCTAAACAAACTAGTTCTCACAGCCCTGCTGGACACACTACCCCTGCAGGTGGCTTTCTGTATGACACTCTCCAGGTGACGGGTGATTCTCATTGATGTGGTAAAGAAAGAAAACATGCATTTAGAAAGGAACTGAATGAACAGAGAAACTACCAAAGTTATTACTGACCCTAATTCTGCTCCTGAGGGCAGAGCTCCTTCTACCAGAACTCTGGGGGTCTTAGCCTAAAAGCAAACTACTTGAAAACTTTCTGGGCCAGCCTTTTATACCTAGGTCAAAAGCAAGTGTTTGTGATTGTCGTAAGGACAGTCTGCCCGGGTGTTGTGGTAAATGCTTGCTGGCAGACATTTCTCCAGTCGTCCAGGAACTATTCAGAACAAGTATGCACTAAAAGCATGAGGGTCAAGGCAAGACATTAGCTTGAGTAAGAACAACAGCGCTGGTGGACAGGGGAGAGGTCTGAGGTGTGCTGTGAGTGGTGTGCCAGATCCTGCAGACTCCACGACATGCTCTACCGGCAAATCCAGGCAAACCATCAGAACATCAGTGTTGTGCTGGCTGCCAAATCTAAGAGGCTCACAAATGCAAGCATAAGAAGGAACAATGGCGAGGGATTCCTAGGACTCTGAAGGCCTGCTTTTTCCATGAGAAGGAAACTCTCATGATGGGAATGTGCAACCTGCAGGCCCCACACAGCTAGGGATCAAACATACATTATCAATCCAGGACCTCCTCCATCTTGACTTCCAGAATTTTCTCCCATCACTTCTTTAGACCCTAGGCTACAAGACAAGACTGGCCCATCTCACATTCCCTACTGACCTCTAAGGCCCTGTGGCTTTGTCAATCCCTATCTCACTACCCTTTCCCATCAAAAGCCACTCCTCTCTACTCATGACAAATCACCATCAAATTACCTGTCGTCTTGTCTAAAATGTTGTCTTACCCCGTGACTCCAACCCAGGACAGGAGAAAGGGCCTCAAGAGAGTAGTGACAAATGCACGAGTGCGCGCGTGCACACACATACACACACACACACACACACACACACTCAAGCAGATATCAAGTCTCAGATCTCAGGACTCCATTGGGTACCAGCAATCAATCTCAGCCAACCCTGGGAGAAACATTAGTCACTGCTCACCCACTGCAGGAAAAAGCCGCTTTCACTCCTCCACCAGGGAGGTTCCACTTGTTAGGTCCAAAAGAACTTCATATTACCAAATTCTATAAGGCAGAAGGGACATATGGCTATCAATGGTGTCTACTCACATACCAAAGCTATACCAGGCTCCCTCAGTGCCACAGCACCTGTC
>NW_021605140.1:2388181-2402023 GCF_004785775.1 Grammomys surdaster | reverse complement strand
CTCCCCCTCCCCTCCCTTCTCCTCTGTACAATAAAAACCTTCTATTAACATCGTGGAGCGGTCATGGAGCAGTCTATACACCATTCACAAGAAACAGATTTCCTTATTCCATCCTTCCATCCTGTTAGAAACCTAGAACGGACCAATGGCTGAGGTGCCTATTAATGTATCAAAGCTGAGGCTGGCCAGCTCTTCCAGCCTCCCTCAGTACCTGTGGCTCCTCCCAGCTCTCCTTACCTCACTCCCTACCCTAAACCTCTTCCTCCCAGGGGCTGGTCTTCCACTTCCCTTCCCCTAATCTGAGCCTTGTGTAACTCTGTCATTTTTGCTATGCAGCTCTCTGGGCCTTCTGGCCCCAGGTCACCTTCCTTAGTCTATGGCTCTTCTCTTGCTCTCCCTGCCCGCTCTCCTTTCATGGGCTGGTTTAGTCTGCAGGCCATGTTCAGCCTGGACTCTTGCCTTTGCGTGCATTCTCCTTCTGTTGACAATACAAATATCCTCCATATTTTAGGAGTAGCCAAGCCCTTCTCCTTTTATTTCATTTTTTTAACCACAGCTCCCAACTCAGGTCTGGTGTGTGCCATGAACAGCATACACATGTGGACCAAGCATGAGAAACAAAGAAAGAAAGTATGCACCTTCATCACATGCCATACCTGGGCTTGCCACATGATTCAACAGCATGGTGTGGATTTTCATGGCCTTACCGAGTTGGAGCACAGGAGACGAGACAGGGAATTGATATATTTATAGGTCAAAACTCACCAGCTTTGAAAAGTGGCTCTGGCCAGCCCCAGCTTCCCGTGGGGACTTTACTTTCATCTCCTTGGTCACTGTAGCCCTTCCCATGGCTCCCACCCTGCTGAGAAAAAGCTGCTTGTGATCCAAACGGAAAAGTAGTGCCAGCTCTATCTCCCAGAATGTACCTCCTTCCCCACCCTCTCACATCTTAAAATATAACTGCTCCAAAAGATGTCAGTTTAGACATCTACAGTCATTGCTATTTTGTGTAAATTAAGTCCAGATAACACAGCTGGGGCTTGAGACCTGAGCCCAGTTAGACACAGACATCACTAGCAGGAAACAGAAGCAGGACTTCCAGTAGCCACTGTCTTAATGGAGGGAGAGGGGTGGAGAATCACTTCACACACTTCCTGTCCTTCTTCCTTCTCCCACTTTCCTAGCTCGGATGAACAGGGGCAGCCCGACTCTTCAACCCTGACACACCCAGCTATAAAGAGGATAAGAATAACTGTGAAAGAGGAAGCAAACTGGACCCTCCGTGGTTTTCTCAGCGTGTTCCTCTTTCCTGGCATGATGACACACCATGTGTGGCTGCTGCACAGACTCCCCAGGATCTTGCAACCCTAAGCTCTGCTTCCTTGGTGGCACAGAAGGATGCACACTCATGCTCACACGAGCCCCCTCCGTCTGAGCCTTTCTCAGTGTGACCTCAACATTTCTACTGAGGGCTGCACTCTCCTTGGGCTTGAGGTTCATCTAACTATGGAGTTTGCAGAATTGGCTCTGGACAGAAAAGAGAGTGCAGACTCTACCTTGTTCATGAGCACTTTTGCTTGTGGCCTTGAGCTGCCCTAGACATTGAAGGGCCCTGAGAGGGGCCCCAGCCATGACCCTAGCCTTCAAAGGCCTACTGGCCCAGGCACCAGACCAACAGGAAACAGTTTCTCTACCTGTGGCCTCTTTGAAGCTATAGCCCAGACCACCAAGAAGTAGGGATAAGACATCCTACTGAGCCTTTACAAATTCCTGACCCAAGATCTCGCAAGCATAACAAAAGGCTCTTATTCTAGCTGGACGATTTTGAAGCAATAGTAATGAAACAGTAGATGGCAACTTGAAAGTTTAATTCTATCTGCTGCTAGAGAAGCAGCTTCTCTTAGAAATAAAATCTGTAGTACAAGAGCATTTGCTTGGTGTCAGGTATTACGTTAATAGCTTACATCCACACTAGCAGGGCTGGCCTCATTACAGAAAAAAAAGGTTCAGAGGTTGAGGACTTTGCCCAAGGCCAGACTATTTGATTCAGAACCCACAGCACTGAAACCACACAAAGACAAGCTGTCTACATAAAAGACTTACCTATGTGGAAGTGTATGTTCTCATTCAATATTTCATGTTTAGGAATTTTCTGTTTTGCAGCATAACATCAATGAAAATATGGCCCCACTACAGTTGAGGCCTATGCACCCTATTACCAATACCTCCTAAATCTCACCCCATTTTTTAAGAGCTAATTCTCTAACCAAGGTGTTGCTCCGAATTCTCCTTCTGCCAACTCTAAAGCTATATATCCTTAGCAAACTATTCTGTACTGTGCCACAAAGTTTTCTGGTTGTCTGGGTGTTTTTTACGCAGTCAGTAGGCCTCCAGAAGACAGAAAGATGGAATGGAAGTGATGCCTATGCTATGCAGACAACAGGTGACACGCTGCATTTCCTGCAGCAGCAGCACAATAGCAAGCACACCCCATGGAGACTTCTCAGGTAATCAGACTGGTTAAGAACCATAATTCATACACAACGCCAATGCTCCAGGCTATCACTGCACATCACCCAGGATATGAAGAAAAGAAAGGACCTGAAGACTGTGGAAGCAGTACCATATACCACAGATACCACAGACCTCAGGGGCAAAAAGGCCCAGATCCAAAGGCTCGAAACATTGGAAGGTACCATTCTGAACCACTGTGTCTTTAATGCCTGTGGAAGGCTGTGACATACAGAGTAAGCTTTCCTATGAATCCTCCTTATCCTCTCTGTCCAAGAACAGGGAGGCCAATCTCAAGCTTTCCTCACTCACTGTCCTTCACCTTATGGTGTGAAAGCTTTCCCACTTTTCCTCCCATCTTCATGACAAGCCCTGCTTCCCAAGAGGCAGTCCCTGGGTGTGGAGAGGACAGGCTTGGGTGGCTTGGCCCAGCTCTAGAGGAACAATCTGCTTCTTATTGATACCATACCATAAGTAATCAAAATGTTCAACTAGCGTGGCTGGGCAAACTCCCAATTGTACTGATTCCTTAGGTGGAGTATCCAGGGCAGAAGAGAGATAGGTTATGTTTTACTCCATGTGGGAATGCAGCTAGGCCTAACAAACAGACTCAAGACTGCTAAGGAGATGTTCTAATGCCTTATTCTCTGTCCAGAATGAACTCACAGGAGAAAAGAGGAGCCTTAAAACACTTCTTTTAGTTGTAAGAGGATGAATCATGGAGGAAGGTCAAAAAAGAAAAGAAAAGGAAGGAAGGAAGGAAGGAAGGGAGGGAGGGAGGGAGGGAGGGAGAGAGAGAGAGAGAGAGAGAGAGAGAAAGGCCCCTAGCTATAAAGGGCACAGGGACAATAATAGCATAGCAAGAGATTCCTAAAGGTGCAGTAGTGAAACTCTTAACTTGGTAGTGACCAACAGAAGTTAACTGGACTTAAGGCCCACTCAGTAAAGGTGAAATACACCATGCCTGGTACTGGAAACCCAGTCTACTACCCGGGCCTAGTGAGGTCATGTATCTTAAAGGAGACCCTCCTGTTACCGTTTACTAACCCAGCATGGTTAGTAACTGCAGTCTACATATCTATCCTATGCTCACGGGCAAGGAAAGCTCGCAGCAGTCATCAAGAAGGTTTTCTTTATAGTATATGGAGAGCATTTCAGAAAACCACAACTGCTCAAAGCATAGAGAACAACTGACCATGGGGTGCCCAGCCCCGGTGATAAACTATAGCACAACACCAGCAACTAAAGCTCAGGACTTCTAGGAAAAAGAGGTGGGAAAACTGTAAGATCAAGAAATCTGCTGTGAGACTATGCCTCCTAGAAATAACAGGGAAGCTGGACCTTTAATATCTAATAATATGGCTGCCTAAACAAGACCCAAACAAGGACAACACCAATGGACATGCCAGTGTGGAAAGAGGAAATCTCACAGGCTCCCATTCCAAACAAAAGAACTACAGGCAACTAGTGACTGCTGTGTGTGTGAGAGAGAGAGAGAGAGAGAGAGAGAGAGAGAGAGAGAGAGAGAGAGACAGAGACACTATGAATTAGTTTTTTCCCAGGATGATCCCCCTAGTTGGTTATCCAATACCAAGTGGATCCCTAAAATACACATGCAAGCAACACTAAACAGACTCAACAGGGTTTATTTATATATTTATGGGTGTATACATACATGTGTACACATATGTATGAGGTCAAAAATTTGAGGTGGGGCATGGGAGACGCTGAAGGGAGAACAGGAAGAGGGGAATGATGAATTTTTATCTATTAATAATGCCACTTCTAGAAGTTATGGATAATTAAACAAAAATTATCAGTTCCAGGTATGGCTGAAGAAGTCTCAGAGGCTCCTGCCACCCCTCTTGGTTACCCACCAGACTAGACAATTAGATCTATTGCCTCAGACACTATCCACCTTGATTATAAGAATAAAGAAGTCAAGCTGGAAGACACAGAAGCCTCTCTGTGCTGGCGGGCTGTCATAGCAGCAGAAGATATCAGCAGTTGCTGAGAGAGAAAAGGTATCACCAGTCAGACCAGCTGTGAACCTTACAAACTACAGAAGCAAACAGACAGCAAAGTGTACACAGCTCAACAAAACTGGCAATAGGCATTCTTAGCATAACCAATCCCTATGACTGGACTTAAAGCCTGGCTGTGGGTTATAAACCCATGCTTGGATTTATAAGTCCAGTAAAAAACAAAGGAACAAGAACTGCCTACTATTTATGTTTATGCTCACAGACAAGTGCTACTCTCAGCCTTAACCAGTGAACCCTTCTTTCCAAAAGACTTACAGTGAGTGCAAAGACACATAGCTGCTCAAGGAGGTCAGGAGTCAAAGCTGACTGCTCAGTCCTAAGCAAGGCACTTACGCCATCCCTTCTAAGGCTAGGGAACACTGCAGAAGACAGAGCAGATGGAATCTAAAAAGCCGGAAGATGTGGAGAAGGGTGTGAAACTCCACCCTCTGGGCAAGACACAACACTTGCAATCATGAACTGATGCCAGCTGCAGTTGTCTCTTTGGGCTCACTGACAGGCTGTTGTGGGAGGGGCTCAAGAAGCCCATCCCCTCAAAGATGAACTACTGGCTAAGAACAGATTCTGGGATATGGGGATTTACTGTCTTCAGCTTTGTATCTACCAGTGAGGCATAGCTCCAAGTGGATGGCCACACATACAGTCCTGGTTAAAACCAGTGGGTCACAAAATTTAAAAAATACATATGAATCTGGATAGTGATGGGTGAGGGATAAAATACATTGGGAAAAGAGTAATCAGAGCGCTTTACATATGTGTATAAAACTGCCAATGAATACATGTAATTAACTGAAAAAATAAGGTGGGTGACTGTCCCCTTTTTCCCCAAGCAGGGGCACCTTTACTCTTCAGGAAAGTCAGCCTCTTCTCCAACACACCACACAACAATAAAGCATCAAATAGCTTATAAGGAACCTACAGTTGGCCAGATGCATGACTCTTTTAGCCCAGTCTCACCTAAACTAAAAACTCACATGAAGAACCTCAGGGCAGAGCTGTGTCCAGTCAGGAAGAAAGGGAAGACATTTTAAACTAAGTTTGTCTGACTCTCATTTTTCCTCAGCACCCAGAGCAACACGGCTTCCGATGCTCTCTTTAAATCCCACTAAGTGTCCTTCACTGCCAGCTCAAAGTTCTTCTTAAAAGACTGTCTCCAGGACTAGATATGGACACAGCACCTGTGAGGCCCTGGGTTCAAAGCCCAGACATGGACGGTCACACTCACACACGCAGATCCTCTGTCATGTCAATTTTGAAATTGATTCTAGTCACTGTCCTGTCTCTTTTCCTTCCACCACAGAAGTTCAAAAGTTGCAGAGCATCGAGGCCAAGATTCTCACCATGAGCTGAGCCAGGCTGAGCCTGGAAAACAGTTGAGGATGACTCTGCTGACAGCAGGGTGCTGCTTCACCAGCAACAGCCCAAATGGGAGCATTAGGAATGAATGCTGAAGTCAGAGTTTTCTTTCACAGCATTAACCCAAACGTGAGTGGGCACCACAGGGCACACTCCATCGGCTCTCCGCCCTGAAGCACAGCCACACTGGTCTGAGAAGACACTGCTCCCAGGAGGCTTCCTCCCCTCCACATCTGAATGACCCCAGTCTCTAGCAGAGGTGACCAAATGTGGGTAAAAAGGCTGTGGCAGAGTCCGGGGCTTTCCATGCGGCAGGTCCCACATACAGGAGAAAATCTAAGGTTCCAGAGGCTGGAGGCCCCAATGACACGAGGAAGTCCTTGGTTCCAAAAGGATTTATTTTCATGGTGGATGGTAGATGGATCTGGATGTACCCCCCCCCCAAAAAAAAAAGCTCAGGGCAGCCTGAGTTAAATAGGGAGGGAGAAAGGGGGAGGGTCTGGGGAAGAATGTTTAATTTGCTCTGCCCTCTGGCCTTCATTAGTATGTAAATCTCTTTAGGGCCTGAGGCCCATAGTCACACCCTCTACCTGTGCACTTTGGGAGGGCTCCCCTGGCGCCCCCGCCCCCCCCCCGCCCCCAGTGGCCTACATGACTGAACAATGTAGGTCTATGGAGACTAGACTGCATGTCAGGACCCTGGGTTCTGCGGACGTGGCCGAACACCTGCTGTTTCTCCCTTGGAGTCTCGGGGTTCCAGGCCCATGCCCAACCAAGAACCAAGATACCCTTATGCAGTCCCACAGCCAAACTCTGCTCAGGGTTCACATTACTTTTCAGGGTTTCTTTTTATTCATAAACAAATTATCTGAAACCTATCTATACCTTCTTGGTTTAAATAAAAACAAAACTACAACACAAACTCAAGTGAAAACAAGAGTCCAATAAAGTAAGGACAGAAGTAACAATGGTAACATAGAAAGGTCAGCTTAGCTTTTGGAGAGCCATATGTAATGCCAACTTTGGTCTGGGAGAAATAGGAACAAAATCAAAACTGAGATTCATTATTGTGTTTTTGGAAGGGGCTGGGGTAAGGGGCATGGGCAGGAGGAGATGAGAGGGTTTGTATTTTGGGACCACTAGATCTGAAGGTGGCCGAGGGGCCTGGGGAGGGAGGGGCACTCCTGTAGTTCCTGATGTGAGAACAATGAACCCTCAAAGGTCCCAAGACCAGGTTTAAGGTCCAGGTCAATCTTGATCACACTGGATTCTGAGAGGTATGTCCTGCACCTACAAAGCCTCCTACGACACCTTACTCCCAGAGCACAGAGAAACTCCATCCAGGCACACAAGAACTCCGGACTCAGGCTCTGCCTGTATGCACTTAGGCAAAACATTCAAAGACAATGAACCTCCGTTTTCACTAATCTAAAATGAGGAAACTACCTTCTGTCTTAGTGTGAAGTATTTCAGGTCGATACGATTCCAAATAAGAATGGTTTTTGTTTCTTTAGATTTTACTGTTACTGTTACTTTGAGATGTGGTCCTATGTAGCCCAGGCTGATCTAGAACTCACTGGAAAGCTGAGGGTGGCCTTGAATTCCTGCCTCTGTCTCTTAAGTACTGAGATTTCATGCATGTGCCACCACACCTGACCGTTCAGGAAAAATCCTAAAGAACCAAATACCCCCATCTTCAGACTATCCTGCTTACTTAATACTGTCTGTATGACTGGTAAGCTAAGGAAAATCAAAACAATGTCACATCATCTGAAGGAAAACCTGCCTCTGCAGCAGGAATTCCACTGTCACCCTCTCAATGTGTTGGGTCTCTTCCCTTTTCGCCAGCTGCTGCGCAGGGGGAAAGGCAACCCAGTCTTGTTATTAACTGTAATTAGAAGGGCAGGTCTCCTATGGGACTTAAGAGGGGAAACAGTTCTTTATACCACTGAGCCCACAGCTGAGAGACAATGACTCCTCTGCCCCAACATTCCTGTCTCTATGTATAGGTAGCCGGGAGTCTACTGCCTGAACAATTAAAACCTTTTTTTCATAAAAATCATACTACTCACAAGAGCAATGAGCATTTGACCCTTCCACAGAGCACAGTAAAAAAAAGTGATGAGCTTTGTGTTCCCAACCAAGGACACATACATTCATTCCCCAAACTGACCTTAGCCTTAGGAGGCCTTATACTTTCTGAGTCCTCCAGTGGGGCATGGACCCTCTTTCCAGAATCAGCAGCAACACTTTGGGCCTAGCTGTGCTCTAGGCAACATAACAGGATGGAAAGGATGGAGCTGGAGAGATGCTCAGTGGGAAAAGCACCTGTTGCTCTTGCACAGGACTCAGGTTCAGTTCCCCACACCCACACCAAGGCCCACAAACATCTGTAACTCCAATTCCAGAGACTCCAGCGACCAACTCTGACTTCTGCAGGTAGCCATGTGTGCAGGCAACACACACACACACACACACTTAATTAATTAATTAGAACAATTTAAAGTGCCACCATGAGACTCAGAAATGTCACCTGAGTGACCTTGGCAAGTCACTTGGCTTCTGATCACAGCTGTAAGGCTCTATAAACTACTCATATCAATAAACACAAGAATGACTGAAAACTAAGAATTATCACTATTTCTCCTACCCATAGCCCTTTTCTTCTTCCTCCTAAAATTAACAGGATGCAGAAACCAGAAACTGAATATCCAGACAGCAAGTCTACTGTGATTTGACAGGTGAAGCATGCACACAAGAACTGGAGAACCACATGTAAAATGAAGACAGTACGGTCTGCCCACTGGATTCCTATGGACGTTTTTGGCTGATTCATTGCTTTATGGCACATTCACTTGCAAGAGATCACAAAGACTCACAGATGAAGGTTATTAGGATTAGTCATTGAAGGTGTCCAGCTGCCCTGATGGCTCTGAGGGATGTGTGAATAATCTTGCCCTATGGGCAAGACAAGAGGCAAACACCAAGGCTTATGACTACACAAGGCAATCCAAGAAACACCTTCCTTAGAGTCTCAGGCTCCCGAAAAGTTGATGAAATGGGAACCAAAGGCAAAGGCTCAAGCCAGGCACAGTGTCGAGCCTTTAATTCCAGCACTCAGGAAGCTGAAGCTGGGGGATGTCTGGCTACCTGGTCTACATAGTAAGTTCCAGGCTAGCCAGGACTACAGAGACTATAGGGGGAGGGCAGAGAAAACAAGTTAGGGAGAAAGAGGGAGGGAGGGAGAAAGTGAGACAGATGACAGACAGACAGACAGACAGACAGACAGACAGACAAAGGAACTAGGGAAAGAAGCAGGAGTAAGATTTCTTAAGGATACTGGATTGACAATGCTAAACACCAGGACGGCTGTGTGCCAGCTACTACATAATATATACACTACTAGGGAAGGGGAAAGAACATAGGAAAGCCAGGAATTCATTTGTTGTCAGGAAGTCTGATTAAAAAAATTCTTAAAAGAAGAAAATAACAAAGATGATAAAAACGAATCCTATTGAAGTTCTTACATTTTCATAGGAAAAACTATCAAAAAGAGACAGAAAATTTGACTCCAATTTATTTCTTAGAAGTAAGGTTTAAGAGGGATAGTGACTGATTTCTTTGCTTGTCAATTTTTGTGCTCTCTTGTAGAGAGCACACCAAGGCACAGAAAGTCCAAGTCCAAGACAAAATTCCAAAGGCTCGCGCATGAGGTGAGATCTAGATGCTGGGAAACAGAGGCTGCAGCTGAGGGACAGGCCTGATGGTCCACGGGAGGAGAGGCAGAGCTCGACGGGTGTCAGGCACTGCATGAGCTCACCTAGGCAACCCTAGCTAATCCTCACCTCCGCCCTGTACACTCACACAGGTGATGTTGTAATTATCCCCAGTTCACGTTTGCAAAAACAAAGCCACACAGACTATGTCCTCGGCTCACAGAGCCGGAGGGGACACAAAGTCAGACTCAACTACAGCTCATGTGAGTCATCTCCACAGGAAGAGAGGGCTCACAGTGGAAGACCGGGCTCTAAGAAAAACAGCAGATCTGAAGGGTGTCCCTGAGTGAAACCACATGGGAAAACACACCGGACTGGACTCTGCAGTGCTTAAAACTATGAGCATTTCTGGGGGAGCTAGTAGATACTGTGCCCCACAGACTTGGGGAGCACTGTATGACACAGAGCTGTTACACACAGGGAAGGAAACAGCCAAACACACTAGCCTTCCCTTCCAGAATAAGACCACAAAAACAGTGAAAGAAACAGAGAGCTTCAAGTCTTAAGAGACTGTAGAACCACTGCACATAGGACTGCCAGATGTGAAAACAGGTGTTCTCTTGGACCTCAGCAGCAGACTGCAGCAGCAAGGGGGTGCAGCAGAGAGAGACCCCTGCCTTTGTCCTGGAGTGCAAGTACATTAATTATCAGATTGCGGGTCCAGCAGAGCCAGAAACTAGCCAGGAGTCCCACTCCATCAGACCAAAGGTCCTATCAGACAAGACCCGAGTGACCAAGGACTCAGGTTAAGGCTGAGTCCAGAAGAAACAAGAATCATGGGGCTCTTCCCCAGGAGGACCTTGCACCATCACCAGGAGGTCGTGAGAGCTAGTGCTTCATGCAGCTTCTGAGAAATCAAGCCTGCTGGTGCCTGTATGACAGTGAAACTACAGCCCGGGTCCAACGACAGCCTAAAATGATCACAGATGGGGGCGAGTTTCTCCTACTTCTTGGAAAGAAAAGAACAATTTACTGAGTATGGTGCCTGTGCTGGATCCAGCCATCTTATTCCACATGGCTTCTGTCTTCTACACTGCCCACAGTTTAGGTAAGATTCCTGGACAGCATCAGTACTTCCGTCAAAGTGTTTGCTCTGTGCTTACTTGTTTTCTGTCGCTGTGATAAACACCAAAGCCAAAAGCAACTTGGGAAGGAAGGAGTTTGTTTGCTACAGTTCCATGTCACAGTCCATCCTCAAGAGAACTTCGAGCAGAACTCAGAGCAGGGACCTGAAGGCAGGGACTGAGGCTGAGGCCCCTGAGGAATAGTGCTTACCGGCTTGTTCTATGCTCAGCTTACTCAGCATGCTCTTCTTACCCGCCCAGGGCTGGCACCACCCACAGTGGTTTGGGCCCTCCCACATCAGTTATTAAACAAGAAAACGCCTACAGATGAGCCTAAGGGCCAATCTGATGGAGGCATTTTCTAAATTGAAGTTCCCTCTTCCCAGACTGCCTTGGCTTGTATCAAGCTGACAACAACAACAACAAAAAATTAATCAAGATAACTCCAAATCTGTCTGACTCCCAAACCACTGTTCTTTCCGTTAGAACCGCCAAATCTCCCACAAAGACAATAAAACCTGGGGAGGTAGAAAGAGGAAGGAAGCCACATGTCAACTTACAGTACATCTAACTCCTGTTACTTCCACAGTGCCCCGCACAGGGCCTCAGGCCTTCCAGAAATTATAGTGATGAGAATATAGAAAAACACAATTAAAACATGCATATGATCCTCAACCCATTCAAGGAAGGCCTGTGTTGATTTAGGGTGCAAGAAGCAAATCTAACTCAAAGCAAGAGCCAGCCTGAGCCACCGACGGCCCTAGCTTAGCTCCAAGGACAGAAGTGGCAGTCAGCTAACTGTGTCCTGCTTTCAGGATGACAACTGTCCTTGGTCTGTCGTAAATCCCATCATGATTCATGTGACCAGAGCATCTTCTGTCTCAGCAAGGCCATCTGTCACAGCCTGAGCAGCAATGGGGACAGAAGAGCATGTGCGGACTCCTGTCAGCTGTTTCTCTATTAAACTATGCAGCAAAGGGTCTCTTTCAGGGAGCCCAGACCCAGCAAGGAGCCCTGAAATGGGCGAATCTGGGCATACTGCAGTCTGCTGTGTGGATGCAGGTAAAACACAGTCACTACCTGCTCTCAACAACACTGACACTCACTCTAAGCCTGGGAAGAACCTCAGACACTATCTTATCCAATCCTCTCATTTTACAGAGGAGGAGTTTGAAGTCTCCAGGTACACAGCAAGGTGCGTTCAACAAAATATACCTAGCCTGTTAGCTCAAGGATGCAACTGGTACTCACATCCCTTCCACTATTCCAGGCCACCTCTAAAACAGATGCCCAAATTAAGGTCTCTCTAACGATCATCACTTGTGGCCATCTCTAACACTTTCTTAATAAAACCTAAACCTTCTCGCCCTAAAACTGGTTCTAGAGTAGACAGGCCCTATGTTAACAGTCCTTACGTAGTGAAAGAAACAGAGTATGTTTCTACAAGAAAACCACTTGCAGGGTCCCACTGGGGACTCCATGTAAAGATCTCTGGGCCTATGGAAGAGGTTATACTTTTCTGATCGCACCAGACAGATGATGTCACAGCCTTGTGTCCACAAGCAACAGTGAACCACATCACAGACAGAATAGGCTGAAGCACCAAGTTCAGGATGGAAAATTACCTGGGAGGTGTGAAGGAAAGGAGAGAAAGGGGCAGGCTCTCTTCCTAGAATCAATCTAGACCTTGAGCGATGACAAGCGCATACGTCATCTGAAAATGGCGGTCACTATTACTTGCTGCTTGTTCTAGTTCTAGAGAATATAGGGATGGGACTGGAAATAGTATCTTTACCTCTCAGGGCGATAGTAGCTTAAATCTGAAGACAGAGAGGGAAGAGAAAGAGTTTCAAGATTCACCTGAGTGAATCAAAAATCAAGAGTCTCCAATTGAAGCTCAGAAACCCTTCCTACCATCCTCTGCCCCAGACAACCTGCTGCCCCACCCCCAATGCAGGCTTTACTCGTGTCTAAATGGTGCCCAATGTCTAAAACTACTCCCTGCTCCACTGTGAAACCTGCAAAGAAGCCTCTGAAGGATGAAACAGAAAAGGAAAGCAAGCAGGGTTCTAGAGAAAGAGGCAAGAGCCCCAAGAGTTCAATGTCCCCACTGAGGCCCCGAAGATCCTCAGCTATTGATCACAGTTAAGAACTGAAGTGAAGGAATCCAAAGGGATTGCCAATGGCACCACTTGCCTTCCTAAGCTACAATTCCACATGGGTGTGGGGGTCTCTCCTTCCAGAACCTTCTCACCCCCACTTTCTATCACCAACTGCTCTTTCCTCCTCAGATCACTCTCCTGCAAAAGGTTCCCAGGAAACCCCACAATTCCCCTCTTGAGGCTTGTGACTTGATCATCTTTCTCATGGTACTAATGTCCCCACCATCCTTCTTGTTACCAACTAGCTTTGACTTTCAACGTTTGTGTGAGTTTGGTTTAATCAAGGTCCTTCTCCCTGAGCCCACAGGGAACTCCTTGAGGGCAGAGCTTAAGCCTACGTCCAGCTTACTGTTATATTCCTAATACTCGAAGAAAGCCAGGGCCTACCAGTGTAGCTCAGTGGTAAAGTACTACCCAAGGTCCTGGGTTCAGTCTCCAGAGCTACCGAAGCAAAAGGGGAAGGGGACAGGGAGGGAAGCTGGACAGACTGGTAAGGAGGTAACCAGGTAAGCAGGCAGCTCTGTAGCAGAGACAGCCAGGAAGGACTGGGAAAGGGAAATCTGCAAGTCAGGCCACCAGCCACACTGCTTTCTTCTGTGCTCTCGTTCATCTGGCTTGTCATTTGCTTCACTCGGCTTTATTCGATTACATACATATTTGGCTACAGAAAGTACCTCCCATCAACCAAACACAATACTCTGAAACACGCCTGGTAGCCACTAGCTAAACTTCAATACAGCCTCCTGTGACCAAGGTAAGTCCAAAGTAATTTTTTTTTTTACTACTTGTATACTTTTTTTCCAGTAAAATCCTAAAAATCTGGTATTTTCTGAGTCCTTAAGAGAGGGTTCAGGGTAGCGATGAACCCCAATGAGAAGAACAGAGAGAGAGAGAGAGAGAGAGAGAGAGAGAGAGAGAGAGAGAGAGA
>NW_021605140.1:2372194-2388171 GCF_004785775.1 Grammomys surdaster | reverse complement strand
GAGAGAGAGAGAGAGAGAGAGAGAGAGAGAGAGAGAGAGAGAGAGAGGCGCCGCAGGCACATGAATGCAGTGGCACTGGGGCACCTCAGTGCGCATGTGCTCTTTTGTTCTGTTTAAGATTTTACTTATTATTATGTATTTGTATGTATAGAGTATGTGTATGTATATATGTGTGTGCACACACTTGTGCATACAGAGTCAGTTCTCATTTTTTAACCTTTACACGGTAGAACTCAGGTTAGGCTTGGGTTGAAAGAACATTTACATGCTAAGCTATCTTTCCTGCATGTGTATACATTCTTGAGGCAAATACCCCTATACAAGGGGTACCTGCCTACTTCTCAAGAAAGATGAGGAGCTGGTCTCTGCACATGATACTTTGCTGAATCCCACAGCCACGCTGAGAAAGTGTGTGGTTTCTTATGTACTCACCTACAGGAATTCTACTTTGCTTGGTTTTGTTTTTTTTTTTTCAAGACAGGGTTTCTCTGTGTAGCTTTGGCTGCCCTGGAAGTCTTTCTAATAGACCAGGCTGGCCTTTAACTCAGAGATCCACCTGCTTCTGCCCCCAAATGCTGGGATTAAAGGCCTGTGCTACCATCACCAGGCATTTCAGGTTAGTCTTCATCCTCTTCCAGGCCTGTGCCTGTGCCTTACCTGCTTCATCTACAGGGAGGAATGCTACCTATCAGAAGTATAGGAACAAAAGGCTGGAGTCAAGTCTAGTGACTCCAGCCAGCAAGCTCTCAGCCATGGGAAGTCCTACACAAATTCAGACAGAGACTTTGGCTAATGTCTAGCCCAGGTACACTCCAGTGTGAGGCCACAGAGAAGACAGCTGCTGAGTCCCCCTGATGTAAGAAAACTCTTCAGCTTCCTTAGCTCGTGAACCCCAAAAGAAGCAGTATGAAACACACATGAACAAAGGATTGGCGCGGGGCGGGGCGGGGCATGAACTTTGAATTACCTACCAAGCCCTTCATACTGTCAGCCCTGTTTGCATTGTGTGATTTGACTGGCTGCTTCTCTTGCAACTCAAAGTCTTTGCTCATATCCCCAGTCCTGTGTTCATGTGTGTCTCTGTCTCTCTATCTCTCTGTCTCTGTCAGAGGACAACCTGTGGGAGTCAGTTCTCTCCTTTCACCATGTGGGTCCCAGGATTTGAACTCAGGTCATCAAGTTTTGTAGCAGGCCACTACCTGCTAGGCCACCTCACCAGCCACACCCTCTAACTTTTTATGGAACTAGTCGACTGTGATTTTGCTGGATACCTTCATGCCAAACCACGTACCACATAAAATCCTCACATCCATCTACCTACCCCCAAAAGACAAGACGTCCTTTAACAGATCATTACTCTCCAGTGCCTCCGGTAATGAGTAGCTGGTCTCCCCCAGTGACACAGACCCATGTTTATAAGCACTGGCTTTTTACAAGTACAAGACGCACAAATCATTAATTTGAAAAGATGTCTGCCTTACATCTCAGGGCCTGGCTAACTCCCTTGACTGTGATACTAAACCTACGATAAAGGTTTTTCCCTAGACAAAACCTCCATAGTGAGGGCTACCGGATGCTTCCTCCCTATGCTCATCTGTGCTAACAGACCCTGATTATTAGTGGGCAGCCTTTCTATTTCCAAGCCCCTTCTTCAGCTAGCACATTCTGGCCAATTAATGTAAGAAAATGGGTTTAAAAGGGGTCTCTGAGAAGCTACTGGGCACGAACTCAGCTGAGGGAGGCAGACTTTTGTGCTTCCGCTTTCCTCCTCCTTCAAGGCCTGTATCTGGACCAAATAATGGGTGCCCTTCATGGCCATCTTGGACCAGAGCAGCCAGTGAGGATGGAAGCCAGGTGCTGGAATGATACCAATGAGAAATAGGAGCCTGGAGCTCTGAACGCACTGTGCAGATGCCCTGGAATCCTCAGCCTTCATTTCAATGGCAGGTGAAGGTATCTCTCAGTTGCTGTCATTCAGAGTCAAACATACACACAATGCCAATTACATGCTAACAAAGAATACTCTACCCCAGACACATCCCACTGCCAGTAACAGCAAATGACTGAAGCAGGTGACCAAGATAATAAAACATCCTAATCAGCCATCTTTTCCTGAGACTTCGTAGCACTGTGATGGCTACCACACAGCCAGCCATATTCTCCTCTTGAGTAGATCAAACTCAATTAGCCTACACTTTCTGGTATTCTGCTCTCATGTGACCATGACCAAAAATCCAACCCTCTGTAAACCCTAACAAAAGAAAACAAAAGAGTTCCCCATATCTACAAAACAAGAAGTCACAATTCCCAAGATGGAGGCAGTGACCAAAATGGCGGCATCCCACTTCTGAAAGGACAGCAGTGAGGGACAATGACGGCCATCGGCTCATGCTGTAGTCACAATGCCAGGCAAACACCACACACAACTCCTGCTCACACCTAAGATCTACAGCCTATACCGACATCGGCACCGACAGGGTGATACCATGTCATGTCTTGATGAAGTCCTTTAAAATACTCCTACATAGAAGCCCACTCCTTCCCTGAGAGCTCTCCGCTTTCAAGGACAGACAGAACCAGAACCCTGGCTTCTGGAAAAGAGACAGTCAGTTCCTGCCCTCTCTTCAGATAGCACAACTTAGCAAGGCAAGGCCTTCTTCACAAGATGCTTGTTTCCACGACAGTAAAAGTGTAGAAGGTAAAACCTTATGCATCTAGCTTCAGATTATGGCCAAAGTTTAAACTTGACCAAAGAAATTGTAAACTTTTACACTTCTATTATCCTGGCCCAGATTTCTCAGTGGGCCAAACTATATAACATTACTGTGCCCTGCCTAGCCCTCTCAGAATGGTGAGGACATAAGAAAAGTTAAAGAGAATTCAGTTTCTACATTACATTCTCTACCGATGCATCTGCTGCCTCTTATCCCACCACACGAGCAGCCTCTGGGCTGAAATCAGTCACCAAAAGTTTCAATTCAGTTAATGTATTTAAAGAAAAAAAAATTGGAAAAGGGACGATAAAAAGATAAAAATCACAGCAAAGGGAAAGGGGGAAATGAGATTTTACCTCATATAACTGAAATCTTTCACATTCACACTTAATTCTTCATAGTCTCAGAAAAAGGAAGTTTTCTATTATTAAGGGGGAAGAGAGCATGGACCAAAGAGATAAAGGAAATAAAGGCCATTTTAAAGCAACTGCAAAGTCTCTCTCTCTCTCTCTCTCTCTCTCTCTCTCTCTCTCTCTCTCTCTCTTTTTCTCTTCTTCCCTCTCCCTCTCCCTCTCCATATATATATATGTATACATATATATGTATATTTCTATACACATATTCACACATGCATACACGGCTTCTTAAATGTCTGGTAGGATAGGCCAAATGACACACCTGTCCTCAGCTGTGCACACGCCTTTAATATTAGCACTCTGAATGGAGAGGCAGGCTGATGTTAAGGTCAGCCTGGTCTACAAAGCAAGTCCCAGGACAGCCATGGCTACACAGATAAAGGAAACCCTGTCTCAAAAAAACAAAACAAACAAACAAACAAACAAAAAGAAGAAAAGAAATAAAGAAATACCCATTCTCACTAAGGAAAGGAATTAAAAATACTTGCCTCTCTTCTTTTACATTTTCTACAACAAATCCTACTTAGACGATTACAAATGCAGTTGGAAAGCACTCCCAACAGCACCCACAGGAAAATAAGCCATGTTAGGAACAACGCACATAAAATCAAAGTCTGAAGAACTTCTGAGCTCAAAGCAGACAGGTACAGAGAGTAGTCCCAAGAACCTAAGTCACCCCCACCGAAGTCCTTCACCTGAAATACTCTTCTCACAGGGTCCTCAAAATAATCCTAACTACACACTTCTAATCGCTTGGGTCCTCTCTGCAGTCAGTTTGGACAAGGAGAGCATGAGGAGGCATATTCCTAGCTGTTCTGCCAGCCCACGTGCAAGCCTGGAGTCTCTACCAACTTATCATGTAATTAGACCTAACACTGACTTTACAGCCCAGTTTATGGGCTCTATGTATTTAATACACAGTTACTTCTCTGTTCCCTGAAATTACACACTGGTTATAGAAGTCATTAATAGCACCCTTGGGTTAACAGGAGGTCTAAAACACTAGGCAGGTCACGCTCTCCACGGGGTCCCAGTTAAACACACAGTCCTTCTCCTGATGCTCCGTCTCCAGTTAGCTGAGGTGTAAGGGTAAAATGAGAGGCCTGCCTTCTTGGCTACTCCAGAAAGGGGGTATCTGCTTTTGGTGATTACAAATAGATTTCTCACACACAGGAAATAAATCTATCAGACTCAGAACACTGCCAACTCTGCCTGCTTATATCAGTTCACAGTTACCCCAGACCGCTCAAGTGTCTCGTGCCTGTTTCCCCACATCACCACTCAACAACGGTCGAAGGCTCTGATGGGAGGCTCCACCGGGAATCCATGCCTAACCTTACCAAAGCTGCGGCTGAGACTGACGCTGCGGCTGTTGTCCACAGCCCAGCCCCGCTCTCCATACTCACTGTTGCTGGACTTAAGGTCTCGGTGGATGATGGGTACGATCGCCTCATCGTGCAGGTAGTTCATCCCTCTGGCGATCTGCACAGCCCAGTTCACCAGAATGTCCGGGGGAATCCTCTTCCCAGACAATACTCTGTTCAAAGGCCCTCCACGAGCAAACTCCATGACCAAGCAGAGGTTGGGTTCTTTCAGGCACACCCCTCTGAGGGCAATGATGTTCGGGTGCTTCAGCATGGCAAAGAGCTTGGCCTCTTGCCGAACATTCTCTATGGTCTGGCTGATGTCCTCATCAGGGTCGTGACGAGCTGCTTTCACGGCCACCTCATCGCCCACCCAGAAAGCACGATAAACTTTCCCGAAGCCTCCAATGCCGATGATCTCCTCCAGGGTTAGCTCCGCAAAATCAATCTCTAACACTGAAAGAAGAAAACAGAGAATCAGCAATATACTTGGAACACCACATAACTAAGCACACTTTCACGACATGGGCAAACACAGCCATGGTAGGTAAACGGGACCTCCCTGTCTCCCCACTACAAAAGTAAACTCCACAAGCAGTAGAGCCTGTGGTTAACTTCATGTGCATTATTCTTAGTGATTAGCAAACAGTAGACGCTCAATGGGTCTATAAGGTAGATCCTACTTGGATTATCGGTAGAATCTTGTACCAAGGCTACCCCACTTTAGTTCAAGGGAATACTGGGACAACCTTTTTTGAAAATTTCTTAGGTTCACGTGTTGTTGATGATGAGAAACAACAACCCAGGGGGAAAGCACACACACAGTAGCTACAGTCTGGTTTGCAAACAGCTTCTGTAGAAATACGATCAGTGAATAAAGAAAGGTACTAACTCCCTCAGGAGGACAAGGGAGGGAGGAGAAGTGGAAAATGGACATGTGAGAAGGGCCCTAGAGAAGAATAGAGGGGAATCTTATCCAACAATGAAAGGGATGGGGTAAAGGACAATCTAGGCAGAAGAAGGAAGGGTGTGATCGGTAACATGGGTGTCAGAGCACACGACACCTGAAGGGCATCAGGAAGTCCACAGCAGCTGGACTGCATGTACAGGATAAGAGCTGAGTGAGCCTCAAGCCTTGTTGGGAGTGAGTGACCAGATGATAAGAAGCTGTTGAGCAATTCTGTGGGGTTTAAAGTTACCCTATAAGCAACAGGGGCCATTTATGTACCCTTTAGAAGGAGAGGGGGAGTTTTGTGGTTTAGAAAGGACACCAACTCTGACAGCTATGCAGAATATAATGGAAAGACAGTCCAGACTGGTGATTTTCAGCTTCCCAATGCTATGATCTTTTAATACAGT
Source organism: Grammomys surdaster (assembly GCF_004785775.1). Taxonomy (NCBI): domain Eukaryota; kingdom Metazoa; phylum Chordata; class Mammalia; order Rodentia; family Muridae; genus Grammomys; species Grammomys surdaster. The sequence goes on along the minus strand of NW_021605140.1, from coordinate 2,382,318 downwards.
TCCCTATGTTGGGCTAACCCCCAATAGTAAAATTATTTTCATTGTGACTTCATAACTGTAATTTTACTACTGTTAGGAATTGTAATGCAACTATAGAATATGCAGCATATCTGATATGTGACCCCTGTGAAAGGTCACTCAACCCCCAAAGGGGTCAAGACTCATAGGCTGAGAACTGTTGGTCTGAAGCAAAGGGCTACTAAGGAGCTGGGAAGCAGCTCAGTCAGCAAAGCCTATCGTGCAGGAAGTCAGTCAGAAAAGCCTATCGTGCAGGTTTAATCCATAGCACTTCATAAAACAGTATCGTGGTGCGTGCCAATAATCCTACACTAAGGAGATGGAGACAGAAGAATCATAAGTTCAAGGTCAACCTAAGCTCCAAAGCAAGTTTGAGACCAGTCTAGTCTAAACGGAAAGCCTGTCTCAAAAGAAAGAACCACTAAGGAGATCCTTACAGTGATCCAGGCCTGCACCGCATCCGAGGTACCTAATATGGAAAGAACTTAGTCAATGCGAAAGGCTTCCAGGACTTGGTTCTATCAGGATCTGGTTCCTGAGAACTAGAGGACAGGAGCCTTGTGGGGAACTCCAGTATACCTCAGTGCCTTAGGTCAATCCCTGACAGTCACCTCAGCCATTCACTATGCTTCTGAGAGCTAGAATCTGAGCCTGAGGTATCTGGTATACCTTCAGTACAATTTGCAAAAGGCATTCACAGATAACAGATAGTGGCTATCAGTGATTCTAATTCACAGGCTAGACAGGATGTTAAGAACTAACTGAGCACAGTGCCAATTCATGGGTCTCTCCTAAAGCCCTGCTCTCGGTTCTCTTGACTGATTAGACTTAAAGTCAATTTCATAGAGAAACTTTTCCTGACCTCAAGACCAAATAAGGGTAAGTGCCCATCAATGCCTTTGCAGCTAACTCAAAGACTCAGAAAGCTAATCATTCATTCACTGTCTATCACCTGTGACACCATGATACCCACAGGACGGAGAGTCTGTCTGCCACCACTGTGCTCCATGTGCCTAGTATTTAGTGGGCGATCAGCAAAAGGAATATACCTCAGTAAGGCATCAACAAATTTAGTTCTGTTTAAAAGGACTGGGTAGGACTTCTGGAAGAGAAGATAACATACTCCATCAGGAGAAGAAAGAATGAAAGGAAGACAGGAGGGAGGGAGGGAAGGAAGGAAGGAAGGCACACAAGCAGGCAAGTGAACCTAAGAAAACAAAGATGTATTTCCAGATTTTGGCAAGAACAAACTGGACGGCCATTCTTCCTTCCAGGCTGGCCCCACTACACCCTACTCTTCCTTTAGATGCTGGTGGGATTCACAGTTTTGTTCTTGCTTGATTGTAGCACTTCCAGTCTTCTCCAGGACTGGTCTTTATCTGTATTTCACAATGCAACTGTAGATCTGTACCAAAGAACCTCTCAGGAAAATTCAGGTGATGTGTCTTCATGTACACAAGAAGCAGAGTCCATCTTCACCCCCAAAGTCCCATAAGGCTAGGCAACCCCTGGAGGATGCAGTGTAGCTCAAAGGACAGCAGGAAAAGGACATGCTTAGTATTTTTGTAGTCCTGGCTTTAGTCCCTGATACCATGAAATAACGAAGGGGGGAAGTTATTGTCTCTTGGAGGGGAGGGAGGATCCTCCTAAAGAACAAAGACATGGAGAAGCTGTAGAACAGCAATCAGCACCCAGCCCAACAGCATCCACCCTTCTAGCACCTCACCTTTTAGCTCCAGAGAGGCTTGAAAGCTAACAAACTACAGATCCTAGGATCCCTTATGGCAAAGGGATGCACAAGATTTGCAAAATATTTTCTGGCTCTCTCTCCTGGCAAGTATGGCAGTCTGCAGTAGCATGCCAGGGTCCAGTCACCAGCTCTGTAGCTGTGCAAAGGAAGCTCCATAGTAAAGCGGGTGCTTATTCTCCAGCCTGCAGACAAAACAGGATGTTCCTGAAGCTGCCATCTTCAACAGCAGCTCCAAATGCTGAGCCTCATCTGTGAGAACAATGCCAATGTCTTGGTGGTTCTGCTCTGCATAGCCCAGAGCGCTCCCCATAAGAGCCTCTTCTCCAAGCCAACAATTCTGTAAGCACCCAATTTCCTGTGCTGAATCCATTTCTTACTTAAAATAGCTTCAATGTTTCTGAGTCCTAAAAATGAATCCTGACTAATTACTAACTTTTGCCTGATGTCATCCACATGAATGAGGAAACATGCCTACAGTAAAGAGAAATTAGAAACCCTTTGAAAACTACAGGTCTACTTGGTCTTTGAAGGCAAGGAATGTTCTTTTTCTTTTTTTCTGCCAGCCCTTACGCAGATGAAAAGCTCCGTGCCTCTTCAATGAATTGTACTGATCACCATATTTCTTCAACAAAGTCTTTCAATTATTTAACAATAATATTTCTCTTATACTCACTCTCTGTTTCTCAGCTCTGAAGCACAGTGATCAACACACAGTAGGGTTCCAATGTTTACCTAACTGCCTGAGATTGTAGAAGACTCTGTAGGGACTCTGGTCTCGGGTGCTGAAAAGGACAGCTCCTTCAGCAGCAGCTGTCCAGAGACAAATGCTTGGAGTGAAAGAGAAAGTGGTGACCTGTCTTGGCATAGAAGCTATGATCTCAGCTTTTCCCTGCTAAGTTAAGAAACATAACGCAGCTGGCCTACAGGAAAAGCCCAGGACATAGCTTCACCACAGACAGAACAACCTGGAAAGGGGAGCAATGACTTCCTGTTTCTCTCCCTGCTAAGAAGTCCTTTGGATGGGCTTCCAGGGACTAGACCTTCAGCCGCAGAAAGCATGCAGCTCTCCTGTCCTTCTCTGCTCCAACCAAGACCTGGTTTTAAGCAAGAATCAGGTCAACTTGCATGCAGCACATTTTTTGAAAATGTTTCTGTGGTAGGCTATTTCCAGGATTATCAACAACAAAACCTTATTTCATGTTGGAGTCAAGATGTTATTTCTTCCAGATTGTATGCTTGGAGCATACAATTGTATGCACAGGACCATTCTGAGGGATTGGGGGCAAGGGAATGATATACTTTGTTCATTACAAAGTGATATATAAAGACCCAGCTGTGGTACACAGCTGTAATCCCAGTACTCAGGAGGTAGATGCAGGTAAAGACCCAGCTGTGGTACACAGCTGTAATCCCAGCACTCAGGAGGTAGATGCAGAAGGATTCAACGACAGCTTGGGCTACATACTGAGTTCCTGTTTCAAAAAGAAAAGTAAATTAATAAAAAAAAAAAAAACCTAGGCTAGGAAGATGGTACTGTGGGTAAGATAGCTTGCTGTGCATGCCTGAGGACCTGAGTTTAGAACCCCTGCACCCACAGGAGAAGTCTGACATGGCCAAAAGTCCTGTAACCTCAGTGCTAGGGTAGGGGACAGAGATGGGGGGATCACTGGGACCTTCCAGTCTTGTTGAAAACGCTCCAGGTTCAGTGAGAGACCTTCTCAAGGTAACAGGGCAGCGAACATTAAAGGACACCCAGCATACTCCACGTATGAATGCATGGATCTGCACAATGTACATACACACACTATTCATGTATATATTAATAAGTACAACACATGTGCACATAGCATTCATCTATATATGAATACTACAAACACATGTACACACATGCCATTAATATATATATGAAGAAGCACAAACACATGTACACACACCATTCATATATATATATATATGTGTGTATATATATATACACACACATATATATATGAATATGCACAAACACACAAGTCTTAGGCATATCTAAAAATACATCCTTACATTTGTAGGGAATTCAGGAAAAACAAATGTAAATTAAGTGACCTTAATACTGTGTTGCAAACAGACTAACACTAGATTAGAAGAAACACGTTAAGAGTCATGTATCTCCATGAGTGACTGACTTGGGCTTTACATTTTTCACCTTGTATTACAAAGGTGAAACCGAGGATGAGAGAGCACCCAGGTTATACAGATTTGTCATCCATGGACAGCCAACCAACCCCTGGTACCCACAGCGGGAGTTAAAAGCAGAATGTAAAATGGCTTAGGTATCATGAGTATATTTTTTCTTTGACAAAAGATTAATTTCCTCTTCTGTTCTGAATAAAGCTTGAAGCAAAACTTTCATGTGAAAGCAATACTCTAAAACCAAGCCTGATTCTCCCTGCTTGACTAGACTTAGGTATCCCATTCACAGTTCTGAACCTATCACAGGCTGTGAGCCCCAGAGGGGAAGTTCAAAAGGGCAGCTCTGGGGAAGTGTTGTCAGGGCTTTACCACTCCCAAGTTCCAGGGGACCAGGTCTTGTCAATCATCTTCATTTTCTAAGTCACACAAACTCGACTGGTGGGCAGAGCTGGCAAGTGAGACACTCCTGACTGAAATCGTATGTTTCCTAGTCTCGCTCAGAGCATCCTTTCAGTCCTTTTATCGCTTGATACTTAGTAGCCACCACTCACCAACTACTCAGGAGTGAGCTTTGTGAACACTAAAGAATACCACCAGCCAGTCACAAGGAAACGGAAGGTAGAACACTTACCAGAGCTTTCAATCCCAAGCTCCTCAAGTGAATTCTTTCCACAAGCACAAGGTCCTCCCATCTGGGATCCAGATTCAGGAATCCATTCTACCCACGGCACTGACATATAACAGGTAAGTCCTGGCCACATTACAGGGATTCATCTCTGAATGAAGCACACTGTTGACATGTCTGGTGCTCACTGGAAAGGTTCTTTTAACCTAAGTCACATTGCCTCCTGACTGCTATGACAGCCAGGAGCACAAGAGGAAGAAACTACAGAGGCTGTTCCTGAATGTCCTGTAACTTGTACATTCTCGTATTAGCTGTCCCTAAAAACAGCATCACAGAACTCCACCCATTCTCATCTGGAGGATGCTGTGGCCTGGTGATGGTGCACACTTTTAATTCCATTGCTCGGAAGGCAGAGGCAGGTACATCTCTGAGTTTGAGGCCAGCCCGGTCTACAGAGCAAGTTCCAGGACAGTCAGTGCTAGATGGAGAAACCCTTTCTCAGAAAACCAAAACCAACCAAACAAACAAACAAACAAACACACTGTGTTTCTTAATATATCAGATTATTCATGTCTTTCAACATATGGTCAAGTTCATCTCCAATACTAATTCCAAACACCATGCCAGGGCCTTTCGTTGGTCTCTGTCTCACCAGCATTGCCAAAAATAAGTAGCACACAAAAGCAATCTAAAGTGACTTGTCATTTCTGGGCATTAGTAACAGATACTATCACAGATGAAAATTTAAAACTAAACACTCAAAGTTAGCCCTTTGTAATGACTTCTTTTGTTTTTAATCGAGTAGGATGCAAAGAACATAAGACAAGGAACAAACTACTACGTATATAGTAAGGATGTCTTCTAACTGGAATTATGGAAACTCTTAAATGCTATAAACTGCACCTGGAGAGAGTCTCATCTTCTAAAATAACCAAGAATATACAAGTGATTAAGTAATTACAATGGCAATTTAACTCAAAAAAAGATTCGTTAGGAGCGTGGGACAAAGGGTTCCTGGGAAACTGGTGAAAACCAGGACACAGGGAGAAGGGCCCAGGGAGGGAACCCTGGGCCTGGCCCCCCTGAGATTTGGCCAATGCCAAATATAGACAAGGATCTAGGGTGAAAAAAAAAAATGTGTGAACAGTATGACTGTAAGGGACTTAGCCACTGTACCTGCTGATCCTGAACTCCCACGAGGGACAGACATACTTTCTCCCTCTAATTATTTCTCCACTCATAACTTTGCCCCCTCCCCCACGTACACACCTTTCCTAACGTATTATTCAGCGAGACTCCTCAGGGTACAACTTTGAGATATAGTACGAGAACTCAAGAAATCAACACGAGATTTCAAAGGCACCTGACTCTTGAGTTCACACATGCTTCCGGGACTTGTGAACCTGCCCAGGCAGGCGGGAGACACCTCCACTTCTCTCTGGACAAATACCTTTAAGAGGCGGAGACAAGCGACAGAAAAGGTCCGCCGGGTCCTTGATTAGGGAACTAAGGTTACTGATGACAGTAACCACTTGCTTTCCCAACCCCTTCCAGATCTGGAGGGGCACAGGGTGGGAGAGGAAGGGGTTGGGACGTAAGGAGACTCGTGCTGGGGTTTCAGGTTTCAAGAGTTGCTACCAGAGCGAGTCAGATGAAGGTGAAGAAGCCCAGTGTTCCAGGCAGGGCCTGCGACTCTGGAGCTTCTGGGTAGCACCAGCTAAAGCCCCTGCAGCCCTGGTTCCCACTCATGCCCTCTCCGCCCGGGACTGCTCCTCGCCCACCCTTAGGCCTCACCCTCCCGTCCCCACCGGGCACCGGTGCCCGCCTTCTTACGCTGAATGGGCGGGTAGCAGCTGGGGTCCTCCGCGCCCGGCTGGCATCGGCTGGAGAAGGCGCTGCGCGGGGTCACGTAGTTGCTGGGGAAGATGCCCACCCGCTGGTTCAGCTGTCCGGTCCACCAGCCCTCATCGCCGGACACCTGCGAGTCCTTGGACAGCACCTCTACCACATCGCCCAGCCGCAGGGTCAGCTCGTCCTCGCCCGCCGCCTCGTACTCGAACACAGCCGTCCAGTAGGGCAGCGCGGCGTGAGATCCCAGCTCCGCCGCCGCCTCCTCCTCGTCCTCCTCCTCTTCGGCCCCAGCGCCCGTGGCATCCTCCCCCGGCGGGGCGGCAGCAGCGGCGCTCGCCAGGCAGCCGAGAAGCGATCTGGAGGACTCCATGGAGCGGCCGGTCCATAGGGTGCGGGGCGGCCGCCCGCGGGAGCCGCCGCCGCCTATTGTTCATGCGGCTCGGCAGCGCTGGGGGCTCCGCGCCCCCGACGGCCGCCGCAGGTAGGGCCCGAGCAGGCTGGGCGCGCGAGAGTCGAGGACGCCCCGGACGCACCGCGAGCGCGCACCGCGGATAGGGGCGCGGCGCAGTGCCCGCCGCCTGGCGCCCCCGCGGGCGGCCTCGCCCCTCGGCGGCTCCCACCTGCTCGTGCCGCCAGTGCCCGCCGCCCGCTGGCCGCTCCCTCCCCGCCCCGCCCCGTACGCCCCGCCCCCCGCACGCCCGGGACCACCTGACGCCAGTCTGGCTCCGCCCCAGCCCTGCGGACCCGGGGGCGGGGCCTCCAGAATGGGCCGGCCTCCACAGCCAAGCCGTCCTCCCATTGGCCTACCGCGGCTGTCCGTCTTCTGAGGGTGGCTGAGGCCTCATTGGGTGGCTCTCGAAGGTGAGATCGAGCGTGCGTTCGGACGGTCCGAGCGAGCTGCGGAGCCCTCTGTCTTTGTCTGCGCCGGTTGGTCCTGTGATCTGTGCCAGTTCCCGGTTCAGATGACCAAGCTCTTGGAACTGCTGTTCCCCTGGTCGGCCCTGGGAACCAGCTTAGGTTCCCTGTCGCCGCCACGCACACACTCACACCCCGGAACCTCAGGGCTTGAGATGGAAGAACTCTTTCGATTGCTCTGCTGGCCTTAATGAAGACTGTTCATCTTTGTAAGAGGAGGTTCCTGGCCATTATTAGAATTCCGAAAGGGGAGGTCACCTAGTGGGGCTTCCGCAGGCTAGGGAAGTCGTGCGCAACCAGCTAGTTGGCGCTTGCGGTGAGCTGGCTGTATCTAGGATCCTGGTGACTGGATACACGGAACCCATCAAGGACTAAAGCAGAGTAAAGGCGTGTGTTGCCTGCCACTCTTGGGCAAGGGCTGACCTATGCTATGTCCTTTTGTTACCTGCCCCGCCCTATCCCCCAAATTAAGAAAGAACAAAAAGACCTTAACATCTCTTACATGCTTTTAAGCCTATCATAGCAATGGCTTCCATATTTCAAAACAGCCATGGTATCTACCAAACCGTATTTACCTTTTCCAAGACAGGAATAGATGTGATTTGTTTAGAAAGAATTAGTACTTTGTGTGATTTTGAAACAAGATATTACTGGGTAGCCCAGGCTGGCCTCTCACAATCTCACCTCAACTGCCTGAGTCTTGGGAATGCAGGCATGTGCCTCTGTGCCCAGCCAGACTATTTTAATTTGAAGTTTAGTATTAGGCAAACTGGAGCAGTTTGGAAAAATAGCGAGGCAGCTCTGTGCCCTTGGGCAGATGCTGGACACTTCCTGCCATCTGTTTATCCTTGAAGTGAAGATCGTGGAGGGAAAGGTCTCCTGCGTTTTAGGTTGGACAACCAGTGATTTGCAAGGGACCATGACTACATTGTAAATGTAGACACTGCACATTTAAGGTCTTAGGAAAGAGGAGATAGTACTCTCCAAAGAGCACCCAGAAGGTCCTGGTGATGGAGATATGGAAGTAAATCCCCTAATGTGTTCAAATTTATAGGAGGATCTAACATATTCAGTTCTGGAGAGGGTCAATAAACTGGGAAAGACGTGCATGAGTCTGGATAAATTCTCTGATGTTAAGATGAAGCCACTCTATCCGCAAGAGGATGGGAGGGGGGGAAATGATTAGTGTTTTAGCAAATATTTTATTCAATAAAATGTTCATGTGTGTGAAAAAATAAGTTTTACAAAGTAGACACAAACACACACACACACACACACACACACACACGAGGGGCTGCAGAGATGGCTCAGTGGTTAAGAGCATTGCCTGCTCCTTCAGAGGACCCAGGTTCCATTTCCCACCCCTCACTGTGGCACCTCCTGTAACTTCAGGGGAAATGACTGTTCTCTGTGTGCACTAGGAATGCACATGGTGCACGCACACACACAGGCAAAACACTCAAACACACAGAATATTTTTACAAAGAAGAAAACCAGAAAGAAGGATGTTAACTGTATATTCAAGGGTTATTGGAACTTTTTGAATTGTTATTTTTCTCCTATACTCACACACGACCATTTCACAACACCTCTTCTTCCTAGAACAGATGAGAATGATCCTTGGATCCCTAAGAGTTTAAAAAAAAACAAAACAAAACTAACTTCCTTCTCAATTTAAATATTTAATGCTTCAGCATGTTCTTAAAGCCTCATGAAGAGTCACTCACCAAACATTCCAAAAAGTCACCCTGTAAATATTTGTTGAATGGATAAGTGCTAAGAATTCAAACTAGGGAAGACTCTTCAAACCACAGTTGCCCGGCAGGGCTTCGTGGCAGAAGTAGAAACAGAACCGGTCCCAGAGTGGTGCGGGGTGGAGCAGGAAAGAGGCAAGGAACAGAGAGGTGTGAAACTGTGGGATTGTGAGCCCACATTGTTGGCATGTGAGGATAAGAAAGAACGCTGGAAACCTACGGAGACCGGATTGCAAAAGGCTTGGTAGCTATCTGATTCACATTAGTAATTATTTAATTGATCATTTGAAATTATTTAATGACAAAGGTGTTTGCCATAAGGGCAGCAACCGGTCTGACTTGTTCCTTACAGCTTTCGTGGCCTCTCAGAATGCCTGGCACATAGCTAGTCACCTCTCTGGACACAGTCACACCTGACAGCTGACTTGGCTATAAGCCTAGGAAGTCTGGGTTTTGTTCATAGACCAAGGTTATCACAGGGCCAAGGAAATGGTTCAGTGGGTAGGAGGACCTGCTCCACAAACACGAGGACCTGAGTTCAAATCCCTAGCACCTGTGTAAAAAGCTAGATGTGGCTGTGTGTGCCTGTCACCCCAGCATTGCAGAGCAGACAGGCAGGTGCTAAGAGCTCCCTGTCTGGCTGTCCTTCCTGAACTAGTAGGAGGTTATGAGCAGGGCTTTGGGGTAAAATGACTGAGGTTTGCCACCCCTAGGTTCCTCAGCTGGGAGGTGATGAATGTTACCCAGAAAAGCAACATTTTTCTCTACCACACTGGAAAGAATAGCATCAAGCAGAAAAAGACAGGCATCCATCAGTTGGCATTAGACTAAGACCAGATGCTGACTGTGTCCTGAAAAAAATCTGACTTTGGACGAGACAAGATTATATTACTTTTTATTAATTATATATTAATTATATGTTCCATTAAATAATTATATATTGTCTCATTAAATAATTATGTTTCCTTATGTCGCTTTCATACTTCTCTATATTTTTATCATCAATCCCCATTACCTTCTCTTCTTCCCTTCCCACTCCCAA
>NW_021605140.1:2338975-2372184 GCF_004785775.1 Grammomys surdaster | reverse complement strand
TGTGTGCATGTATGTGGTGTGTGCATGTGTGGTGTGTGCATGTGTGTGATGTATGCATGTGTGGTGTATGTGTGTGGTGTATATGTGTGTGCATGTGTGTGCATGTATGTGGTGTATGCATGTATGTGGTATGTGGTATGTGTATGTGGTGTGTGTGTGCATGTGTGTGATGTGTGCATGTGGTATGTGTGTGCACATGTGGTGTGTGTGTGCATGTGTGTGTGCATGTGGTATGTGTGTCCCATTCTGAGTCCTTAGAGTTGCTTAGAGGAACATGAAGGCTATTTATCGAAGCCTGGGCACCTTCCCCTTGGCTACCTCACTGAAGAAAATGGCAAGACAAGTTTTTGAAGCTGTCTCCTCATTTGTATAGTAGCGGAAGACGCCTTTCATGGATGTTAGCGAGTTAAACAAGACAAGCATTTCTTTTTCTCAGTGTCCACCCTCAGAAGCAACTTTAGCAGCACCTTAGAACGTAGTGAGTCTTGGCTGGGAGCTAACTTAGGGTCGTTCTCAAAAACATGAGGATTAAATTAGAGTTGAAAAATAAGGAAGGCAGGAGTGAGGAAAGAGATGAAGAAGAAGAGGGTGAGGGAAGAGGAGGGCCAATAAGGGAATTCGAATTCTAACAGATGCTTATTGGCAAGTTAAACCCTGTATTCTAGATCCCTCCTGTGAAAATCAAGGATAATAACACTGTTTCTCAGGCCTCCCAGACTAAGGGACATGATGTATGGTTTACAGCTAGAGCAGAGACCAGCACTTAATTATCTCCATTGATCCCAAAACTCGGCTTGCTAAGTGCATGTCACCTTCCCCCTGTTTTTTTTTTTGGGGGAGGAACATCTTATTTTAAGTCACTGTACATATATTCATACATACATAGTGATGGACTTTGTATATTTCTGTTTTCAAGGATAACATTTACCTTTGGCCGTACCCATCACCCCACCCTCTCTTCACTCTTCTTTCCCCTCTATTCTTCCTTCCCCAGTTGCCCTTCTGCCTTCATGTCCTGTGAGTGTGCTTGCACACGCACGTACACACTCACAGATGTAGTCGCCTGTGGAGGTCAGAGGACAATTTTGTGAAACCCATTCTCTCCTTCCGTCTTCATGTGGGTTCCAGGAATCGAACTCAGGTCATGAATTTGCATGGCTGATGCCTTGACCTACTGAGCCCTCTCACCAGCCCTGAAGATGACCTAGTTTTGTTGATGTTTAAGTTGAACTCTGCTGTGTGCATATCCACACTTTGTTTATCCATTCCCCTGTTGGTGGACGTGAGGACTGATTTGTAATTGCCTGTGGTGAATATGCTACAACAGACAGGATGTACAAGCTGCCTGCATTCGTTCTGTGAGGAGCCTCCATGCTGATTTCCATAGGGCCTGGGCCAGTTTACCTTCCCACCAGCAGTGTGTGCTGGGAGAACGTTTTTGAATGAGTATCTTGATGCTTAAATCCCTCAAGCAGACACTGGCCGTTCCTAACACAGCCAGGGATATATCCGTCCATCCCCACGTGTCCTCACCTTAGGGCAGGAGTTCCTAGCTCTGAATTCAGAAATGACTTGTATCGAGCGAGACTTGAAGCACATGTTTTGAGAGAGCGTATGGCAGGATGACGGAACAGAAGTTTGGGGTAATACAGGCTCAGACACTTGGCTGAACAGGAATGAGTCCTGAGAGGCACTTCCCCCACTTTATTCACTGGCAGGTTATAAAATGGGGTGTCTGTATCAGCAGTTCTCAATCCTCCTAATGCTGTGACCTTTTAATATAGTTCCTCATGTTGTGGTGATCCCCAACCATAAAATTGGTTTTGTTGTTACTTCTTAACTGCAATTCTGCTACCTTTGTGAATCCTAATGTAAGTGTCTGTGTTTTCCAATGGTCTTAGGTGACCCCTGTGAAAGAGTTGATCCCCAAAAGTGTTGAGAACAGCTGCTGTAGATGAAGCATAGGTCTCCACGCAGTGCTGAGAGATCTCATTGAAGTTAATAGTATGTTCAATCTTGCCTGCTGAGAATTAATGCTTTTCGAATCATCAACATGGTAACCAATCTCCCCTCTTTTCTTCTCCTTCTCTCCCCCAAAGACCTTCGTTCAGAAAAGGGACAGATTACAAGACCTGTCTCAGTTGCTGCTTCTCCCGAGAGTCCCTTCTTATCCACAATCAGAGCCTTCTATCAAAGAGTGGCCGTCAAATAGAAAGTGTGCTTCATCTAGACTCATGACAGAGCCAGGCCTTGGGACAGCTCTCTGAAATGAAATACTAGGTTTGGTAGGACTTCATGTAAGCCCTTCAGTCAAATAATGAAGGTCTAATCTAATGAAGGGAGAGTCCAGTGAAGAAGTCACCCCATAATTAATCAGAATGAAGATGTAATTCCTGGAGAAATAGTCACATAAAGGGAGAACAAGGTCACAGCCAATAAAAAAATTTTAGTTCAATAAATCTAGAGAAAATATATTCCTGATTTTGTGAAAAACAGTGTTCATCAATATTATTGAAAGAAATAATGACTGTGAACTGCAGCTGCCTTCATCTGGATAAAGGGCTTAGAAGTGACTGTTTTCCTCGGCCTGCCTTATTTAGTAGTGCCTACGTTGAAATGTGTAGCTTTTCTAAGAAGAAAAGCATGTTAGACTCTGAAAAACACATACCTACATGATCCCAGTTACATATGGACTCAGTTCGGTTCATGAAGCGGTGAAATGAGAAGACACTGGAGAACCAGGGGGAGTCTGGTCAGAGCACACACTGAGAGGAAACTGGAGAAACTGGGGGAGTCTCGACAGAGCACAACCAATTTCTATTGGAAAACAGCAGGCAATCTACTATAAAGCAGGGTGAATATTAACTAATACCTGTATATTTTATACTTGAAATTGTTGAGTATGTTACGTCCTCACCAGTGGCAAGTGTATGCCGCAGAAAATACATTTGCTAATCCTGTTTACCCTGTCTACAAATTCTACAAATCACAGAACATGTTGTTCATTCTAAGTATAGAAGTTTTTGTCCATTAAATTTTTTAAAGAGTTGGGAGCTGAAGAGGGAGTTCAGAGGTTAAGACCTCCTGCTTTTCTACTGCTAAAGAAAACCAGTCGGGTTTCCAGAACCTACATCAGAAGGCTCATAGGCTTACAACTGTCTGTAACTCTGGCTCTGATGCCATGTTGGCAGGCACTGTGCTCTTGCATACACCGTATCCCTGCCCCACATAATCTTAAAATTTAATAAAATTTATAGATGCTGGGGATAGTAGCACACACCTTCACTCTCGGCACTCACAAGGCAGAGGCAGCTGGATTTCTGAGTTTAAGGCCAGCCTAGTCTATATAGAGAGTCCTAGGGCAGGAAGGGCTACACAGAGAAACTCAAATAAATACATGTTTGCATTTCCTTACTTACTTTAAAAGAGAGGCTACCACCAAAATGAATAATATGCTGTTAATTATTATGAAACAATTAAAAGACATTGCGATGTGCACAAAATGATCACTAAATACTAGTGAGAAAATATTGTGTAATAACACGGATGTATGTAGTACCAAAATCTTAGACTTCTGAATTGTGGAATAAAATGTGAGTAACTTTTTAATTTTACAAATTTTCTATATAGCTAAAATAACCATGGAATGCTTGTATAAGTAGAATAACATGCCACAAGATCACTTTTAGTGCTGTGTGTATATACTGAAAGCATTGCCAGCGCAAGAAGAGGTGGAGAAAGAAAAACAGCCCAGCCAAGAATGACACTAACAATATTAAATCAACAATAAATAACATTAAAAAAAAACATGGCAGTAATATGAAAACCATGGCAAGACTGCAGGTTCACTGGATGTCATGCACTTGGTCACAATCTTTCTGTTTGCTTGTTTTTTTTTTTTTTTAAAGATTTAAGCTCTCACAGGTGAGCAAATGGTCTTGGAATCTTAATGTTCCGTCATTTACTTAAGCCTCTCACCTCATCGAGGGAATGAAACCTCATCGAGGGAATGAAACCTCTTGGTTTTGCACACAGACAAGTAGGCTGATTTAGCATGACGTATCATTGATCATTTGATACTGACAGACCTTCCTTGGAGTTTTCAGCTTTTCCTACCTTGATTCTAAATCACGGTGTTTTTCGGGGTGTAGGGCAAGTTTCAGTTTAAACATCAACGTACTGTTTGGTTATGAGATTTACGGTTGTAGCATTACTTTAAAGATTGTTGTATTTGCTATTTAATCTGATGAATCAGCAAGTCTCGCAGTTGTCCCTGTGCATATTTTAGGGTGGCCACAGCTGTTTCATAATGGACCTGGCACAGCAAGCCCATGATAGCCACAGTAGTGGACGACAGCGCCACCGTGTGGCACTGCAGAATATGGCACCTCTCTGGGATTTTTTTGTTTTGTTTTGTTTTCTGGTTTTACAATTCTAAGTTCTACCAGTAACTTTAGCAGTCACTAGGTGGCACCCTTTCATTTTGTTAGAAATCAAATTCTAGACAGGCAATAAATACTGCTGGAGCTTGAACCAAAACTTCACCTTTATGGCAACTGCTCCCAGATTTTCAGCTTGACTCAGGTATGCCTGGAGGGACCTTTAGAGTCAGATACACAAGTTTGTATATAAAGAAACCAGAGTACAGGCAGAGTAAATGACTTGCTAATGTGTCCACAGTTAATTTGAGGTCGCTCATTTTTGCTTTGTTTGTAAGGGTCCGTGATTTGCTGAAAAATGATATCCCAGACTCAAATAGTATGCAAATGCAAAGAATCTTTTACTCTACAGAAGTCCAGCATGCTGGGGTCTCCCGTTACCAAGACAGAGAGATACCCAAGTGAATTTGCAGGCCTTATTTAGAGCACATTAGAGAATTCCGGGATAGGTGACCTCTATGTTAATCTGTTGGGTCCATGTCTATGGGGCATTTCATTACCAGGGGCTTGGGGCTGGAAACTTGCTGGGGAAGTCTGCGAACTGTTACTGAGGAAGTCTGGGAACTGCTGCTGACCCATTGTCCTTGCCTCAGGCCATGTGGTAGGGCTGGCTTCTGAGGCCTGGACTTGCCTGGAATTGCTCAGTTCTTGGAAACAGAGATCTAGGCCTAGTGTCCTTAACTGCCGGTTTGCAGCCTGTCATGGAATGAGCTTCGCCTTCTCAAATTTGTTTCGATTTATTATTTATGTGTTGCTGCACCCATGTGTGGAGGTCAGGGACATCCTGCAGGAGTCAGCTTTCTCCACTGTGTGGGTTCCAGGAATCCAGCTCAGGTCATCTGGCGTGGTGACAAGGACTGCCTGGCATGCTGGAACCAGGTCTCTCATTTTTTATAGTACTCATTCATTTACTTACCAGATGTTTATACACATGAATAGTGAATACAAAAGCACTTGGTTTTAACAATAATGACTAAGACAGTCACACGCACACACGCACATGCACATGTGCATGCACACACACGCATGTGTGCACACACACATACATAAACACATGCACACACATGCACGAACACACACGCATACACATGCACACAGGCACACATGCACACACGCGTGCACATGCACACACACATGCACACACACATACACTCACATACACACATGCATGCACACGCATGCATGGTATGTGTGTACATACCACAAACAACTCATAAAGCTCATGTTCCAAAAGGAGACCTACCATGTTCCAGAGGGAGACATACAAGTGTTAGAGAGAGAGTGTGAAAGGCAGAGCAAAAATGTGGGGATGGAGAACATGAAATGTTCCCTTTCAGGGTGGCCATAAAAGACCTCTTGACAAAGCAACGTCAATACAGACCCCAAAGAACTAAGAGTGTTAGATAGGTAGTTGATTATGTAGGTCTGGAGTTCAGTCGAGGACCGTTGAATTATAACACTGCAGTCAGGGGAGACACTGGCTTTGTAAAACTACCATGAGCACAATAATGATTAGAATATTTTCCGGCTCAAATGATAAGATAGTTTGCATATTAGTGTGTGGTTTTCCATCTGTCTACCCAATGAAGTGATTTTAAATGTCTCTGACTCTCTTGGCTAAAAGACTTAAAACATATCTTAGTTAGTTTTCTATTGCACTGATAAGACACCATGACCAAGGCAACTTATAAAAGAAAGCATTTATGTGTGGCTCACAGTTTCAGAGGGTTAGAGTCCATGACCATCATGGCAAGGAGTATGGAAGCTGGCAGGCATGGCACTGGAGCAGTAGCTGAGAGTTTATATCCATAAGCATGTAGCAGAGAGAGAGCTAACTGGGAATGGCTTGGGCTTTTAAGCCTCAAAGTTCAACCCTAGCAACACACCTGTTCCAACAAGGGCACACATCCTAACTCTTCCCAAACAGTTCCACCAACTGGAGACCAAGAATATATGAGCCTATGGGGACCATTCTCACTCAAACCACCCCAACGTGAATCTCCCAACACTGGCCAGCCTCTCAGGATATTTGTCTGTCACCTGGACATCTGGATAGAGCCCATGGCTTGTGTCTCACTAAGGTTGGAGATGTACAGACCTGAGGAGCCACGTTCTTTCTGTGTTTGCATTTTGTTGATGTCCAGGTCAGGCACCATTGCTTCCAATTGTGTAATCCTCTCCCTCCTGTTATATTACCCAGGGTAGCACAGTGAATTGTACCTTACTGAGGACCATACATACCCTCAGTTAGTCTGAAAAGACAAAACCACTCTCCTGTCAGCTCCCATTGGTCTGATAACAACCAGCATTCTAGTAGAATCTTCAGTTCAGAAAACCCCTTCATAAATAACTGCTAGTCAGAAGCATAGTCCCTGGAACCCAGTTGCTGGAGTTGACCTGCTTTTTCTATTTATTATGTGCTGCTGTACCCATGTGTCCAGGACTTGCTATGTGCTCTAGAAGCACACATATACCTGTCCTGACTCAAGCTTTTCCCATGTAGAATGCACCATAGCTTCAACCCCACCTCCACTCCTTCCACCAAGTCAGATGTTGGAGACTTACTCCCCAGAGTGACATGCTAGTTGGCATTTGGAGATGAAGGGTGAGTTAGTTCACTCAGACATTAATGGGCCACTAAAGGGTGGCATTGCTGTAAAAGCCAGTGTTCTCTCTCTCTCTCTCTCTCTCTCTCTCTCTCACACACACACACACACACACTCACACACACACACACACACACATGCTGTCTTCCCTGCGTGATGTCCTGAGCTACTTGGGACTCTGCACAGTCAGAAAAGTCACCAGCTGTGGCTCACTTACCATGAGTTGCTCAGTCTCCAGAAGCTTGAGCTGCCTCAACCTTCATTCCTTATAAATTACTCGGCTTGTAGTGTTTGGTTACAGCAGCAAAAACAAGTTGCAAGTGAGCGCCCTTTGAGAGTGCGCATGCTCTCTTAAGTGAAGCTTTATCATACATCTACTGTTACCTACTGTCCTTGTCTTGGTGAAAACAATTGCTGGCGTTGGTGGGGAATAACAGCAAAGTTAACATTCTGGAGGGCAGCCAGTCTGTGTCAGGCCGGTACCAAACATGTCACGTACTTTCCTGATCACCAAAACTCTACGCAGCAGGTACTTAATTAACTCTGATTAAAAATGGGACACAGAGTGTGATGGTTGGTATGTGCTTGGCCTAGGGAGTGGCACTATTTGGAGGTGTGGCCTTGTTGGAGTAGGTGTGTCGCTGTGGGCGTGGGCTTTAATACCCTGTCCTAACTGCCTGGAAGCCAGTCTTCTCCTAGCAGCCTTCAGAGGAAGATGTAGAACTCTCAGCTCCTCCTGCACCATGCCTACCTGAACACTGCCATGCTCCTGCCTTGATGATACTGGACTGAACCTCTGAACCTGTAAGCCAGCCCCAATTAAATGTTATCATTTATAAAAGTTGCTTTGGTCATGGTGTCTGTTCACAGCAATAAAACCCTAAGACATAGAGCAATTCAGTAAAAGGAGTGGTATGGACAGGACCAGAATGGGGTCTCAGCAACTTCTGACCCGTCCCAGGGTTTAGACAAAAGAAGCTTGATCTGTCATAGCTGGGCTCTGTGCAAAATCACCATTTACTCTCGAGGCCCCCTTTCAGGACTCACCACAAATGGGAAGAGCTAGATTGCAACCTCTGCAGCCTTTTAACCCAAACCCAGCCAGCCTGGAGGCCTACTGTGATATCACACCTTCCAACTAGCCTTAACCCCAGAACCCACCCTTCCCTGCCCCTCAAACCTGCAAGACAGTACACCCCAGAACCCACCCTTCCCTGCCCCTCAAACCTGCAAAACAGTACACCCCAGAACCCAGCCCTCTCCTCCCACCTCAGTGTCCTCAGCAACTAGATTCTACCAGTGTGCGGACAAGCTCGGACCTGTCAGATCTGGTTGGCCCCCTGCTCCTGACTAGTGATCTTGGCTGCACCTCACACCCTGTATCCACTCTTAAGAAACAGACCAGAGTGTGTGTTTTATTAATTGCCTTCAGGTTTCAAGACCCAAAGCTTCCAAGACCAGATGGAACAAGTAAAGTGTCACTTAAAGTGTTTACTCCCCCATGAGGCTGGAGGTAGGAGGGAGAAAGAAACCACAGAGCCAGCTGGCTACGCTTATGTTCAACACCCTTCCCTCTTCCCCCTCTTCTTCCTCTTTCTCCCCTTCTTCCTCTTCCTCCTCTTCCTGCTCTTGTTCCTCTCCCTGCTCTTGTTCCTCTTCCTCCTCTCCCTCCTCCTCCCCTTCCCAGCTTCCCTCCCTCCCCTAGAACAGCAACACACAGCCTGAGCAAGCATCCCCAAGATTCTTGCTTCTGCCACCCAAGCCCCTCGGCCTAATAGAATCTGGGTTGAGAAAGCTCACTTTGCACGCTTGGGGTGTCTTTTGTGTGGGTCTCAGATACATCTAGGTGACTGCTCTGCCCTTCGTTTGGGTCACTGGTTGTAAATATATGTTCTCGTCTCTATTAATAACCCACAGGCCACACACTTGCCTCTTGTCACTCCAACTCATCCCACGGTGGCTCTTTTCTTCCCTCCCCTCTTCCCCAGAGCTCTTTCCACACAGTGGGGAGTTGCAGTAGCTGCCAGGCCCCAGCTGTCCTGTTCTGCTACGGCTTCCTCCCTCACTTTTCTGTACCTGTTCCTGGGGCTGTGACAGCAGACAGTTGGGTGGAGGTGGGGCCAGGGCGTGCACAGGAGGTGAGAGACAAAGTAGAAGATAATACAGTAGCAGTTACTCAGAAAAGCCTCAGCATTACCCATCCTGGCTCTTTCTATTGTTCTGAAAGCACCAGTCCTGTTTCTCAGAGCTCTGCGAGAATCTATAGTCTGTGTGAGGTAGAATCACTCCACGCGAGCGCCCACCACCGGTCTAGACGGGATCTTGTTAGTCGTGAAGCCTTGGCCTCTCCTCCATCTGTTTGTATCTTCCCTGGCTCTGCTCCTCACTTTCTATAAAAAGACACCAAAAGGGGCTTGAAACTTCCGAGGTAAATACATTCTAACCCAAGTAGGGCCTGAGGCGGGGACTCACAGAAAGGGAGCAACGAGAAGGCTCTCGGTGGAGGGCGGAGCGCGCCAGAAGATGCCACCCTGACTCGTGTTCTCATAGCAGAGAAAGCATCTCTTTCCTTCAAGTGGTTCCCGGTAGCAGGGGAAGCCTCTCTCTGTGAAGGCTGGCTCATCTGTAGCACGGTGACCCCCATACACACCTGCGGTACGGAGGATTGCACCAGATCCCCACTGGAAGTCTTGCCTTGCTCTGAAAAAAAAAAAGTCAGGGATGTACAGTGGAGTGGGTGCCGCCGGCTACCAAGGAAAAGAAGCCTGAGAGTCTTGAGATTTCAAAGAGATTTTTTGCTGGAGCCCTGAGATCAGACTCCAAATGCGGCTGCTGCACCTTCACCGGAAGGCTTGCATCGTCTCATCCCCTTGCGTCGTCCACGTAGAATTTCCCTGCTTCCTGCGAACACACCCGATCCTGGTGAGGTGTCAGAGACCTTGTGGGACGGTTCCTTACCTGGGAACCTTGTGAACTCCACTACATAACCACTGTGCGGTGTCTCCTTGGCCGGGTGCCCTGAGTCAAAGCACTTAACGCTCTAGACCTCAATGGATTCACCTGGAAAACAAATTCAATTTATTCAATGCCTGACACAGGCAGAGACTGTAGTAGAGAGATCCAGAGGCAAAGGTAAATGAAGTATGGTCGCTTCCCCCCAAAATCCCAAGTGAACAGGAGAGAGAGGGGTTTAAAAGAAAAAGAACCTACGGGGTGGAATAAGGTAGACCTAGAAGGAAGATTGACCTACTAGTTGGATACAGTGCATATTCCTCTTATCAGTGTCTAGGGCTTGACTCTGCCAGTTTAAGGCTAACCTGGGCAACATAGTGCCCAGTCACACACACATAAGTGAACATCTGCTTTTCCCACTCCTTGAAGTTACTCCAAGAATCAGATGACAGAAAGGATTCATAGTTGTATATAAAGCTCTATACAAATGTAAGCAGATACTTCACCCTTGCTCGGCTGCCCTGGGAGACACTGGCTGAGTTATCGGCACAAATCTCTTTACAAAAAAACAGCTCCCAAGGCTGAATCTACAAGGTAACAGAAATACCTCTCATCCCTTGGGTGTCATCTTGGCCATGTGGTTAACTGAGCTGAGGGCATGAGGCTGAATCAGGCTGAGCCCCTGGCAGGGGGTGGGGGGTGGTCCTTGTTCTGGGTTTGGAATAGGA
Source organism: Grammomys surdaster (assembly GCF_004785775.1). Classification (NCBI taxonomy): domain Eukaryota; kingdom Metazoa; phylum Chordata; class Mammalia; order Rodentia; family Muridae; genus Grammomys; species Grammomys surdaster. Next base: position 2,361,459 of record NW_021605140.1, on the reverse strand, counting down.
GGAGAGGAATCCAGTCTCAGTCTGGGTGGGATGAAATAAAAAAGATGCCAGGCAGCCACAGCAGGAGAAGGATGGAGCAGAGGTTCAGAGAGGAAGGGAAACGAAGCTCAGATTTTCTGGATCCACCTCATATCTGCCCCTGCCTGCTAGAAACAACATCCCCCAAAGAGGCTATCTTTTGCTCAGGGTAGCTGTGGTGTGCTTCATGCAGTCCTAACAGAAAGATGTGTAATCAGTTTCTAAATAAACACGTTGAAGCTTAGGTGGGGTTCAAATTAAGAGCTGTGTCATTCACTTAGTCAAAGACGATCACTGGATGCCATCTGTGTCTAAGCCTTCCATGAAGAAGAAAAGATGGATTCACCCTCAATGGCATAAGTCAGCCACTGGGTGTCAGCCTTCCGGCCAGCTTGTTCTCAAAGCTCCCCCAAATCACCCAGTTTTGTCCTGAGGAACTGGCACTTGAAGCTATAACCCGTGAACATCCCTGAGAACGTCTGTAGCCATACATATCATGTTGCTGCTCTGTCCATCAGTGGGTAACAGCCACTCCCACCGTACACACTTTGGGGAGCTCTCTCATTCTTTTCTATGTTCTTCAGGCAATGCCCCTACCCTAACCACAGAGTCAGTGTAAGATTCATACTGGTCAGGGATGGAGAGATGGTTCAGTGGTTAGAAGCACTTGCTGATCTTCCAGAGGACCTAGGTTCTATTCCTGGCACACACATTGTGGCTCACAGCTGTCATTAACACTGGTTCTAGGGGACCCAATTACAGGGGTCTCTGTGACCTTAACGGGCTGCAGAGATATGAGCTGCCAGAAGCAAGAAAGCAGTTTGGCTCTTCTTTGAGTCATGGCTCAGTTACTATGACTCGGTAGCTGGTGTTAGCTTAAACTGGAGTTTGACTCCACGTGGTTTATTTTAGACATATTTAAACACAGCACATTTGGTGAAAACTATTCTCGTGATAATTAACTCAATCCTATGTGCACAACAAACCACACACAAATCTCCTTCAGGGACAAAACAAGCGAAATACAGATCAGATGTGAAACTCTTTACAAAGCATTCTATAGACTGACTGAGAAAAATGATTTTACAATAAAGGTCTAGGGGAGGACCCAGTGCCAGAAACGTCGAAGATAGTGCAAAGGTCACTAGGTCAGAAAGCATGTCTATTTCCAGCCTTCTGGACAGATGACAGGTACTGTGTTACTTCCCTTGAAGGAACAACCCTGTGTACTTAACACCCTGTGTGCTTATCTGTGAGCACAAAGACAGCCTCACTCCCTATATCTCCCCCTTTTGAGTTTTTAAAGAGAAGTCTGTGGCTGTAATAGCATAAGCCAAGGTTGGCTGCATGGCCTGCAGAATTATAACAGAATTGGTCTAACAGAATTATAAGAATAGCCAGCAAAGGGCCGAGGAAAGGCTTGATTAAGATGGCCTTCAAAGGTCACTTGAGAGATTGTGTCTTTCTCTTTATGCAGATCATCAATGTGAATATGACAGAAATCTTCACACATTAAAGCAACACATGCCAGAGAGTAAAGTATTTGGATTCTTCACAATCTGAGAATTAGCATATAATACAGGCAATAAACATAACCATCATTTTGGGGATCAGTAATATTGGGTCCTCGTCTCCCCTAAGTCTCGGCTTGATGAATTAAAGTCTTAATACCTCCCCCAAGTCATCAACTTCTTCTTCCTCTTGGAATGCCTCCTCTTAAGTGTGTCTGTTATCTTTCTTCAGATGTTTCACCTGTCCAGTGGTCTCTGGGATGCTGTCTTGGTCAGATGCACGGGAGGACATATCACCTGGGACTTCTTTCATTTTCTGGAAAGACACAAGCATAACCCTGCCCTGATGTTAGAACATGGGGCCCTTTCCACTGATTGGTTCCTATATCTTTCATTTAACATATACTGTGTCCATGTCTGTGTCTCCACTTTTGGGTAGCAGAAGAAGCATTATCCTTTAAAGTGAAAAAAAATTTTTTTAAAGTAACCATAGCTAAACACCCACAGCATTGGGCGATATAGTTCCATCTTTATTTTTAGAATTTGTTGTTTAAGTATCTAATGCTATCGTTCCACAATAGCTTTGACACTGTGAGTTGGAAGGGGTTCCAGGAACGTGATTAATATTTTACAAATTGTAAAAGTTGTTTGCTAGTATGAGCAGGATCACTCTCAGTTTTTAGTTGCAATGGGCGTCCTGGAAAGGGATAGGTATATAATAAATGATGACGGCATCGGAGGTCGTTCTGCAGACAGAAGCAACAATCATATTCTTTTCAAAGTATCAACTGTTACAGGAGTATATTTTAGATGTCAAAATTCAGAGATTTGAGTAAGATCTGTTTGCCCCAGCACATTGGAGTTTACCGCTCAAGGATTAGTTCCACCAGCAGGTGGCAGTGGGGGGTCAAGGAACGCAAAGGGGCGGGCACGCTCGTTCATGAGGTAGAGAATCAGCCTTGTAATTTTGTAATTTGATGTAGAAGTTCGTGAGATTTTTAAGCAGCATGAAATGAAAGTGTTAGAAGTGAGGAGGAGGCAGGGCATCCGCTTGAGCATCAGCAGATGTTAGCGGACCTGGCATATGAGAATGTTTGCGACCGTGAGTTATAAAAAAACGTTGAAGTCCGTAGACAGAAATAAAGTGAAATAGCATTGGGTAGTGGAGTTGGGTCTTACAGTTCTCTCTCTCTCTCTCTCTCTCTCTCTCTCTCTCTCTCTCTCTCTCCCTCTCTCTCTCTTTCTTTTGATTCTTTATTCCATTTTGGTTTTTCAAGACAGGATTTGTCTGTGTAGCTCTGGCTGTCCTAGAACTATCACCATAGACCAGGCTAGCCTCAAACTCACAGAGATCTGCCTGCCTCTGCCTCCTGAGTGCTAAGATTTAAGGTGTGCACTACCACTGCCTGGCTTAGTCTTGCAGTTTCTAAAACAGAAACAGTTTGAACACCAACGGTGAATGTGCTAAAGTATCCAAGGGCTGAGACCCATCGAGTTGGTTAGTTACACCAAGTTCAGACTGTTGAGCTGTACAGCCAGGGCTGGGTGTATGTGGAGGGTGTGGAATTTGTATGTAAAACATAAGCTCCTGTGCTTTCCAAGAGCCATCTGTAACAGCATTAAAAGTGATCTCTATAGGATGTTCAGATGTAATTTTAAGGAATACTCATGGGGTATCTTAAAAAAAATTTAAAGGAGATCTTTAGGATGATGAATTTCTATAGATCCCAAGTGACATGTGAATGTGACCTGCCAATTGTGATCAGCGTGGAACAAATAATCAGCTGGAATTCTATTTAATGGCACAGTGATTGCTGTAGGCTCTCTGCTAACAAGTGACATAAGACACACTTCCCATCATTATTAAGTCAATAGTTTCTTGTAAATAGGGAGTTACAGGTCTTTATGGAGAATTATGGCATGCATAAACTTCTACAATACATTGTTGGTTTTTTATTCCAGAGGATGATGAGGATGAAGGAAGGGCAGGTAGTTGATGAGGAAGCAAGACCTACCGTTCTGTAGCAGAATTATTAAATAAGCCAAACACTCACTCTGATTTGGCTATTGTGTCTCCTTTAAAGTTTAACTGAGATTCTCCAGAAAGTAAATTAAAAAGCAGAGCTAAATCTTTGTTAGTGTTAGGCAGATAAGAACATACCCAATTGATACGGATGAAAATCTTTTCTAAGTATTTGAGGGTACATTGCTTGGGAAGTTTTAAGCTGAGAGGGGGTAATGGCAGAATTGTTGTTGAGTGAGAATATATTTTAAATAGTTATAAGGTGACTGCTTTTGTATTTTATCTAGAGTTACATTTAGATTTTCTTCTTTTAGTTTATTTACTGTGAAAGTTAAGCATCCATTTAAGTATTGATTAGGCAAACACGAGAGAAGAATGCCATCCGTATAATGTGGACTAATACCTCAGGAAATGTAATCAGCACCAGCCTTACATACATAATATTGATATATAGTGGGGTGATGTTTTTATCCCTTGGGGCAAAATGTTCCACTGATACTGGATCACTGGCTGTTGATTGTTTAAAGCAGAAACAGAGAATGTAAAACTTATCGTATCATCAGGATGTGAAGATAGAGAGAAAATCCAGTCTTTTTTAAGTCAACTATAATAATGGGGTGTCCTTGAGGAATTATAGTAGGTGTGGGGAACCCTGCTGGGGGGCCACCATTGTTTTCATAGTAGCGTTTATGCCCCTGAGATCATATAGCAGCTGAAATGTACTTTTTGTCTTTTTACTTACAAAACTATTTAATGTAATTAATTACAAAAATAGGAGAATTCCAAGGACTCACTGAAGGTTCTGTATGTCCAAGTTGCAATTGTTCCTGTAGTAGAATTTGGGCCTGTCTTAATTTTTCTCCATGAAGGGGCCACTGATCACTCCATACTGGATCAATTTTCCACTTGGTTCTGGGCTAGGGGTTGCCCTGTTCCCAGAGTTTTCCCCTTTTACATCAAGGGCAGAGACAAATGGCCTTGGGTGGGGGTGGGGGTGGGAGTGCTGGAGGCAGCCTCAGGGCAGCTTTGGGAGCCCCCTGGCCCCTTGGCACAACTCACCCTGCCAAGGTGTGTCCAGAGGATCCTTCTAAAGAGGGTCCAAGCAATATATTACTGCAGTCCAGATTGCAAAATAACAGACAGGATTTTAACCCCTTCTCATGGTGTCTTTTTACATTGGCTTCTATGTGACTCCGACATCAATGGTTCCTTGTTCAGGAGACCCAGAATAGAATTTTACACACTCACTTGTGCAAAGTTGCAGAACTGGTTTTTGTTTGCTTGTTGTTGTTTTTAATATTTGCTCTCCTGAGTCTTAACAGATAGCTCAGATAATCCTACAAAAATGCTTTGCCTCATAGGATTGAAAAAGACGAGTAGTATTTCACTGTCTCATTTACACTCACAGTTGTGACTCCTTCAGTGAGAGGATTGAAGTCCTACCCTCTGCTTCTACTTAAAGAAAACATTTTCTTACCTTTTCCCAGGATCAAGTCCCATGTCGAGCACCAGTCGTGGCGGGGGGGGGGGGGGGAGGTCTCTGCAACTGTAATGGGCTACAGAGATGAACTGCAAGAAGCAAAATGGCAGTTCAGCTCAACATGACTCAGTAGCCATATCTGTTCAGACTTCTGAAGTCTGACTCTGAGTAGTTTATTTTAGGCATATTCAAGCACGGCACAATTTGGTGAAAATGATTCTGGTGACAATTAACTCAATCCTATGAGTACAACAAACCACGCATAGATCTCCTTGAGGGACAAAGTCAGCTGACTAAGGATCAGATATGACTACACTGAAACTCTTTGTGAAGTCCATAAAGATAGGTTCTATAGATTGACTGAGAAAAACAAGTTTACAATAACGTCTGAGGGAGGATCCAGTGCCAGAAAAGTCTCTGGCCACAAGGATAGCACAAAGGTGACCAGGTTAAAAAGCATGTCCACTTTCAGCCTTCTGGGCAGAGAATAGTTATTACACATCTTCCCTTGAAGGGATGACCCTGTGTGCTTAACATTCCCAGTTTCCATGGTGGGTACAAAGACAGCTATGCCTTCTATGCCCAGTGCCCTCTTCCAGTCTCCAAGGGCACCAGGCATGCACATGGTACACATCCATATATGCAGGCAAAACACTCATCTATATAAAATGAAATAAAAATAAGTCTTTAACTCCCCTCCCCTCCAAAAAGACCCATACTGGTCAACCAAAATTTCTTTAGAGGGAATCGGAATCAAGCTGATCTGAGGAGTAAATATGGAGACCTTTGGACTTGGACCCTTAAGACAAAATAGCCCCCTTTCCCGGTCTCAGTTGTTCCTTTAAATCTATAGTTGTCATTCAAAAGACGAACATCATTTGACACAAATGAACCAATAAGCTGTTTTTAACCTTTATGCATCAAATGAAAATTCTCCCTTGTAAATGAAGAGAAAGGGAAGACTGGAAGAGCCACGATGCATCATATCCCCTACCCAAGTTGCAGCCACAGCCAGGCTCCTATTTTAAGACTCTTTAATAGATCTATAGTTACCGTGTTTTTAATTTTTTTACTCATGGAAATTTACAGGAGTCATTTGTCTGAAGGCTGAAACTTATTTCAGGACAGTGCGTCTGGTATTCATATGAAGTCCCCCATCAACCCTCTCTGCACCTGTTCTCTCTTCTGCCAGGCCACCTGTGCTCATCTCCAAAGGGAAAAACATCAGAACCCAGAAGGAAAAGCTGGACTTAAAAGGCAGGCCCAAGCCAGATACGGTGGTGTATACCCATAGTCCTGGAGGAGGCCAAGACGGGCAGAATCCAGAAATTCACAGCTCATCTGAGCATTGGAGACTTGGAGAGAGAAAGCAAGGGAGGGGGAGACACACACACACACACACACACACACACACACACACACAGAGGGGCAGGAGAGAGAGACAGAGAGACAGAGACAGAGAGAAACACAGAGAGACACAGAGAAAGTTTGAGCTACTTCTAATCGGCATTGTGTATGCTTGTGATCCCAGCACTTGGAGGTAGATGCAGGAAGATTAGAAGTTCAGAGTCATTGTATGAGTCACAGTTCTCTAAAGAAACAATTGATAGAATGAACATATGGAATTTACTGGAGTGGTTTCTGGCCTTTGGTCCAAGTAGCCCAACAACGGCTGGTAGAAAGGTTATTCAGTCTACGAGACAGACATCTTGGCAATCCCAGTCTGGTGCTGGAGTTCCAGGGAAGTCCTAGAGAGCTGTGGGTTTCAGTCTACATCTTAATATCTAAGAAGTAGGTTCTAACACCAGCAAAGGGATGCCCCAGGGACAGGAGAGATGAACTTGACAGTGAGAGTGAAGACAAGCAGGCCAAAAGTAGAAGCTTCCTCCTTCCACATCATGTAAATAGGGTGCCACCAGAGGGTGTGCCCTAGATTTAGAGTGGGTCTTCTAACCTCAAAAGATCCAACCAAGAGGAATCCTTCACAAGTGTATCTAGCTGCTCTGGTTTCAGTTAATTCCAGACTTAGTCAAGCAGACAACCAAGATAAACCATTACAAATCATCCATAGCTACCTATGTGACAAAGACAGCCGCCTTGAGGTTGAAGACCACCTGAAGCCACCCCACCACCCCCGTTTGATGGTTTTAAGATAGGGTGACAAAGACATAGTGTCACAGCACATACCCAGGATAGAACATGCCCTGACACAGTGCCCTAGGCAGAAGGACATTCTGTGGATGGGGGTCATGAAGGAGCCTTGGCTTATTGCCTACAATCTCAGAATACTAGAAGCTGAAGTAGGAGAACTGTCACAAATTCCAGGCCAGTCTGAAATGCGGCACGAAAGCCTATCTCTAGGACAAGCAAACAACCCATAACCAATGTTTACTGACCCTTCACACAGTGCCAGCTGTTGTTCTAAGCAAGATACACAGATAGCCCTTCCCATCGGGCCTTGGAACATATCTATATGGGGGTAATTGGTCGAGCATGGACTTAAGACACTGAGCCGCCAGCTCCACACCCCACACTTCTCAACAGAGGGAAGAGCCACAGTGTACAGGATGGTGTTAGTCAGTTTTCTGTTGCTGCAAAAAATAACCTGAGGGAAAAATGGTATAAAGGAGGAAAGGCTTACTTAGGCTCACAGCTACAGAGGTCTTGGTTTATGATTGGCTTGCTCCAATAGTGTGGGGCTCATGGCAGCAGGAGGGCATAACAGCAGGAAGGCCTGGTAGAGCAAAGCACCCACTTCACAGGAGCCAGGAGAGGGGGGAGCTACGGACAAGATACCCTGCCAGTGGTGACCCCCCTCTTCCATCCAGGTACCAGCTTCCACTGCCTTCAAATTCTGAGTCCTACTGGGGTCAGAGCCTACATGACACAATCACCCCTCAGTGAGTGGATCTGCCCACTAGCTAGCAAGAGAGCAGGCTTCAGATGGACCCTTTTGGAAGGAAACTTCATCTCCAAACCATAACAGGAATGAAGAGGAAGGCCACTCACCATGCCATTACAGCAGGCCGATTCAGCTCATGGCTGCTACCATGTGGGGCACCACACCTCCAGATTCCTCGGCTCCTGACACTCCACCTTATTTCACTTGTACAGATGGTTATTGCTCCAAAGCCCATCCAGGGACTAGATGCTAGGTCAGGAGAGCCTCAAGCCTTAATTCTGATTGAACTGGCCTTTCCAATAGGTATATTGAGCCAAATTCCCAGTCCAGGTATTTCTTGCTATAGATTTAGCTTGCCTTTGGGGAAGTCTAGATATCCTTTTCTACCTGCTGGGCAAATCCAGGCATTAGAAATGATCAGTTCATGTTAAATCTCATGTAGGAAGTAGTCTGGTTGTCACTAGATCTACCTCACTCTCTCCCCAAGTCAATCACATACCAGAGAAGAAATCAACCTCAGTCATATAATCACTTGCCCTGCTTGCTGGATTCCTCCAAGGCAGTGGGCAGTCGCTTGCTTTAACTCTGTGTAACCTAAGAGCCAACAATGGACACTTCTTCAGAACAGGATCTGAGCCCATTCCAGACAGTAGCTCCAGCAGAAAGCTCCCTGTAATGAAATAATTAAATCTTTACCCTGTTTGAGGCCTTCTACTCCAGCTTGGCATCTGAACAGTCCAATTCATTCAACACACACACACACACACACACACACACACACACACACACACTCACGCACACAGAGCCCCAGTACTGTGCAGCATCCTCAGAGGAGCCCAAGACAGAAAAAAGATACAGACTAAGTGAAGAGGTCAAAGGGCAGTACAGACATCAATCACAGGATGCCCCAAAGATGTCAGGAAGGGCATGGGGAGGGGAAGGAGGAGAGGGACAGACATGTGAGGAGAGAGGAGGCGGTCACAAGAAGTCTGGAAAGTGTCTGCGAGTCATACCAACACAGCCTGACAGTGAGTCTATTTAAGGACAGCCCCAACAAAGAAACCTTATTAGCCAAAGCTATCGAAATAGACACACTTACTAAATATGTAGCCAGACTTCTCATTCCCGCTGAGCTTCATATAGAAACATCCTACAGAAATAATGTTTTTTTAATGTACTCTGAGATACACAGTGACATTCCTGTTTGAAAAGTAAACTAGGCAGGTACAGTGGCATATGACTGTCACCTCAGCCTTCAGGAGGATGAGGCAGAGGGGTTGTCATAGTTAGGCCTTATCAAAACAAAAGAACAGGGGTGGAGAGTTAGCTCAGTGTTTAAGAGCACTTGTTCTTGAAGAGTAACCTGGTTCAATTCTCAGATCTACATGGCGGCTCACAACCAACTGTAATGGGATCTGATGCCCTCTTCTAGAGTGTCTGAGGATAGCTACAGTGTACAGTGTTCTTGAAGAGAAGGACCCTGGTTCAATTTCCAGATCTATATGATGGCTCACAACCATCTGTAAAGTACAGTCCCAGGAGACCCAATGCTGTCTTCTGACCAATGCTGTCTCATATGACCTTCTGACACATGTGCACCGACATACATGCAGACAAAACATGCGTGCACATAAAATAAATATAAATAAAATAGATACATTGTTTTTAAAGATCTATTCATTTTATTTATATGAGAACACTGTAGCTGTCTTCAGACACACCAGAAGAGGGAATCAGATCCCACATGGTGTGAGCCACCATGTGGTTACTGGGAATTGAACTCAGGACCTTCTGGAAGAGCAGTCAGTGCTTTTAACCACTGAGACATCTGTCCAGCCCAGAAATACATTTTTTTTTAAAGCAAACTAACTGAGGTGCAGATGGCAATCAACTTGCCCATTATTAGAGTTAGGCGATGGGAATACAGGACACAGGTTCTTGGAGGTCTTCCTGGGAACCCGACGTTGATTTCACAAATGGCCAGCCCATAGGAGCTATGTGTCATTGCGTATCGGCACCTCCAGAACCCACTCACCACTTAGAACAATAACCATGCATTTGCTTAGGGTTCTGTACTCGCAGCTCACCCTAGTCTCATCCAGCATCCCTCATGCATCTGCTGTCTTCTGGAGCTACTGGATCAGGGTTGTCTAAGATGCCTTGACTTGCTGGCTTGAGGACTTGGTGCTTGCTGCCATCAGCAGTTCCTCTCGGTTGAATTCATTCGGTAGCCTGGTCTCATGCAGCTGCAGAAGTGAGCTAAGAGGAACCTTTCAGAAGCTACAAGGTCTCTGCCACTCTCCTAGGATACACCCAGGGAGACAACCCTATAAGGGAGTCATCTGTGGAGGCACGAGGAGGCCTGGAACAAAGACTTTGTCAGAGTCTTCAACCTTGTGGACTCTAAAACTGAGAACATTGATTTCTAGTTTTGGTTTGTTTGGTTGGTTGGTTCTGTTGTTGTTTAAGACAGGGTCTCTCTTGGTATAGCCCAGGCTATCCTGGAGCTCACTCTGTTGACCAGGCTGGCTTCAAACTCACAGAGGTCTGCCTACCTCTACCCCCAAGTGCTGGGATCAAAGGTGTGTGCCACCATGCCCAGCTGCAATTTCTGTCTTTTAAGTCATGTGGCCTGTGGTATTTTTTTTTATGGCAGCAACCTATTCCGGCTACTTACAGTCAGGACTCTGAAGTGGCTAAAACATTTTGGAACAAAGTTTTTATGTGGAGATGGACTCTCATTTCTTCTGAGATACTTACATAAAAAGTGGGATGGCCAGGCTATTTCTCACATGTGCATTTACCTTTTAAAGAAGCCAGCTGATCCTTCCAACCTTCCGTAGTAGATAGAGGCATTCCCAACAGCAGAGGACGAGCTGTGACCTCATATCCTTGCCAACCTTCCCTTTGCATTGTGATCATGCTGGTGACTGTGTAGTGGGCTTAATTTGCATCCTCCTAATGACTCATGGCGTCTGCCAGCTTTTTGTGTACTTTTTAAACCATCTTCCTTTATTCTTTGGTGAACTACCTGTTCAAATCTTTTGCCCTTTAGTTACTGGTTCAGCCTTAATTAAATGTAAAATTTAATGTTAGTGCAAAGACCAGATCCAGAATCTTACTGTCTCTCCAGGTTCAGCAGGCTCAGGAGACCAGAACTTCTAGAAAGAGGCCGCAGGCATTGAAACCTTGGAGGGGATCTGAGGGTGAAAACACGCGGGCCTGAAGATAGCTTCCGGCATCATCATGCTTTTGTCAAGATTACCCCTGAGGCTTTCCTAAGCCCCCTCTCACCACGAGCATCAGCCACCTCCAGTTTTCTCCAACAGCCCCACCTTTTGACACTTTTGACAATTTCCTGGGCCGGAGTAAGTCAGCCTCTGTCCCTCTTCCTGGAAATTCACCAACCCCTTGAGCAAATACAGAGCCACCCGTGAAAAACGCCTAGTTAAGATTTGGCCCAGGGTGTTGTCTGGGAGCACCAAACAGTGTCTAAAATACAGTCTAGGGAGGACCTTGAAGGGAGGAGCAGTGAGGAAGGAATGAGGAGAGATAGGAGCCAGCCTGCGCCTTAACACTGAGGGCTAAAATCAAGGACACTGTGTTCAGCCATGAATAACACCATGCTGGAGGGAGATAAGCGGGAAACCGTGCAGGCCAGAGCAGAAGAATGATTAAGGACCAGGCGGCTGAGTTAGGAAGCTGATTTAATAGAATTCACTGAAGCTCATCCATTTAGCAAAATGTCGCTGAAGCTAATTTTCCATCAGAGCCTAAAAGAAAACATTGGTAAAAGATAAAGGCTAGGAGAACAGGAGACATGAACGTCAGCTTGTCTGGCGGGGCTGAGTAAAAAGACCTTGTTTTCTGCATTAAGAAGATAGGCTTTGATCTGAACATGTCTCTCTGTGTTGTAACAAGCCTCTGGGTGACACTTTCCTATTCTTTTCCACGTTCCTCTTTTTTTTCTTTTTTTTCTTCTCTCATATAGTCCCTCCAACCGGTGGCCTCCCCTCCCTCCACTCCTCCCAATTCCTCCCAGCTCCACCCCCACGTCCCTCCCATCCATCGTTCCTCAGGTTCCCTTCAGAAAAGAGCAGCTCCATGGATGTCAACCAAACACAGCATGAAACAAAAGATGCAGTAAGACTAGGTACAAACCCTGACGTCAAGGCTGGAGACGAGGCAACCCAGTAGGAGAAAAGGGGTCCCAGAAGCAGGCAAAAGAGTCAGAGATACCCCACTCCTACTGTTGAGTCCCACAAACACCCCCCCCAAACCCCAAGGTAAACAACCACAGCTCGTATGCAGAGGACCTAGCGCAGACCCACGCAGGCTCCACCGTGGCTGCTTCAGTCTCTGTGGGCCCCCGTGAGTCCTGATTAGTTGATTTGCTTCCGGGTCTCTCTTCTTCGCATCTTTCCCATTTTAGGTTTGATGGATGTTAAATTACAGGTGAAGCCTCAGATCTCCGAGTTCTTATCTCTGTACCTTTCAGAGAAATCTTCCTGCCTGAGCTCCGTGTTTGAGTCTCAACCAACATATTCTCTCTGCTCCCAGCAGTTGTCTGAGGCTGAGGTGTATCACAACACCCCCCGCCCCCGCCGCCATCCCCCATTCTGTTCCTCTTAGAACCAGGCCTTTCCTCAAGCCAGGAGCTTGAAAAAAATAATAAATGATCGTAATTTCCCCTCTCAGAGCAATCTCCCATAGCATCTGGGACATTTCCTCCTCCTTTTTTTGTTTTTAAATTATTATTCATTGGAAACACTCTGGGCCAATCATATTGCCTCGATGAGCCTGCTTTGGAGATAACAATTTTGTTAATCTGCCAACTTGGACAAGCCAAGCTGGGCATTTCTGTGAGGGTGTTTTTGGATAAGCTTTTCATTTAAATTAGTGGACTTTGAGTGGAACAATTAGTCTCCAGCCTGTAGTAGGCCTTGCCCAATCTGTTGAAGGCTCAACTAGAGCAAAAGGCTACCCTTCCCAGGCAAGAGCTGTTTCTCCACCAGACCGCCTGTGAACCTTGTTCAGATTGCCAGCTCTGGGATCAAAGGCGTGTGCCACCACGCCCAGCAGTCTCTTTCTATTTAATAATTTCTCTCACAGTTAAAAGATCTTATTTGAAAAGAGACCCCAGTGACAATTTCACGTGAAATTATCAGCCTTGGCAAAAAGAGATATTTATAAGAGAGTGTACACAGCAGAGAGTCCTCAGCAGACTGCTTTATCAAGTGTCTGTCCTTTTACATACGATACTAGACATGCATTATACAAAGACCTTTTCATAATCACACTCAATGTCCAATGATGGTCATTTATTGAGTAGCTACTATGTATGTAATAAAAGACTACCTGCATAAATCTGTTATTCTCTCAACAAGCCTGTTAGGTGGTATATTATTACAAAGAATTCCTTCGATCTTCTCCTCCCACCTCTTTCCCAGGAAGCAAATTAAGTCTTTAGAATTTCCCAAGCAATCCCATTGTCTCTGCCATTCACAAAGGCCCTTGGGACCTTGCTTGAATTGAGTTAATGACGTGATACAGATGACATCTGTTCACTGAGGAAAGACCAGCCATACAGTGAGAGCCTTGGGTTTGTGCTGAGAGTCAGCAATAGAGCTTGGGAGGGGTGTGGAAGTTGAGTTTGATTGCGTCACTGGTGACTCGTGCAACCACGACCGTGAAGTAAGACAAGGAGAAATCCTAGCCAGCCACACCATCCTGAAGGTGCAGTCGCAGATCTCGGAAGCTAGGCAGTGTCACTCAGGCCTGCTTAGTGCTTGGACAGCAGGAACTCTGGACAGTGGCACTCAGTTGGACTTCCTGGCTGAAAGTCAACTGCTGTGAACTGGATGTTACCTCCTTCTGGAGTGTGTAGATTAGAGTCCAGATTCTCTATATAGTAGTACTTAATACCACTGAATTGTAGACTCTAAAATTGTGAACACAGTTCCATTCATGCATACCGTGTTTAAAAACAAGCCTAAGATCTGCACATCTGAGTGAATCACAGATACATCCTACTGAGTGACAGAGGACAGAGTTACAACGCCGTGTGTTGTATGATATCCTTGGTGTGTCATATTTATGCAAGTATCAGTTGTGTGGCACTGGTCCCAGGGGAAGAGCTGACCATCAAAAGATAGTGGGGAGTCAGGAGGAGAGTATGACACTTGCCTGTAGCAAGGCTCCCACGGCTACGAAAGTTTGTTAAAGCTCAGAACTGAAGCAGCTTGGTCCCCAACAACTGGAGCAGGGGCAGTCCCTGAGACTGTTGCCTGCCTGTCTGTCTGCCTGCCTGCCTGCCTGCCTGTGGATCCCATTCCCTAAATGGACAGCATTGCCTGGCCTCAGTGGGAAAGGATGTTCCTAGTCTTGCAGCAACCTGATGTGCTGGGGGTGGGGGTGGGGGTGGGGTGTATTACCTAGAGGGGGGCTCCCCATTCTCAAAGAAGGAAAGGGAGGAATGGGGAGAGGTTCTGTGTGAGGGGTACTGGGAAGATAGGGGAAGCTGATATTGGGATGTAAAGTGAATAAAATTTTTAAAAATCCTTACAACTGTTCACTAAATAAAGTGACGTTTACTATGAGTAAATTTTACTATAAATATATCTGTGCTATCCATTTCCTATATCTATGACATAAGACCTGAGGCATAGATTATTTATTTAAAAAGCTTATTTTGACTTATAGCTCTGGAGGCTGGAAGTCAAAGAACATGATGTCATATCCGCTTGATTTTTGGCAAGGCCCTCATGATGCTTCAGCTTACTGTGAGAAGAGAAGAGACAGCCAGAAGCTGTGAAGGAGGAAAGGGTGGTAGCTGGTTCATCTGAGGGAGGAGAGCACTGATCCATCCGAGAAGGCTCCGTTTCTGTGACCCAAACATATTCCATAGACCCTCTCTCTCGACACTGCTGCAGAAGTACAGGCTGCAAACACATACACTGCCAGACTGGGCTGTGTGAGAGCTTTAACTGTCAACTTAAAGGGACCTCAAACCACCCTGGAAGAGAGTCTGAGAGAGAATCGTCCACAGTGTCATCTGGAGGCATGTCTGTGGGGAGCTGTCTCAGGTAAGTTAATTGATGTGGGGAGATCCAGCCCATTATGGGTGGCATTGTTTCCTAGACAAGGGTTCCCTAACTGTACACGGGTGGGCAAATTGAGCTGGACACAAGCAAGGGTGTGCACATGTACGCATTCTTTTCTCTCTGCTCTGGTGCTCTGGACTGTGGAAGTGCTGTGACAAGCTGTTTGAAGTTCCTGCTTTCACATCACCTCAGCGACGACCCAGAACCTGGACTTGCAAGCTGAAATAAACCCTTTTCTCTCACAAGCTGCTTTTTGTTGAATTTTTTTCTATCACAGCAATAGAAATAAAACTAGGACAGGAGGACATTCATTTCAACAGCAAAAGTGATGCCTTAATAAAAAGAAACTCTCTCTCTCTCTCTCTCTCTCTCTCTCTCTCTGTGTGTGTGTGTGCATGTGTGTACATGTGTGCGAGTGCATGTGTGCGTGTGTGCGTGCATGTGTGTGTGTGTGTATGTGTGTATAGGGGATGGTTCAGTGACTTGAAGTACTTGCTGCACAGCCTGATGTTCTGAGCTCAGTCCTTGGATCCACAGTGAACGGAAAGAACAGACTCCCCTCTCCCCTTGTCCTCTGACCTCCACACATGCACTGTTCTCTCTCTCTCTCTCACACACACACACACACACACTCACACACACACACATACTCATACATACACACATACACACATTCACACACACACACATTAAAAACAAAACAGTAGTTCAGGGCAGGGGGACACTGGCCTCTGAAACACTACCCTCCTCTGCAGCCATATGTATTAGTTAACATGAGGGAAGGGTAAAGATCTGAGGAACTGAAAAATCACAATGCTTTAATTAAATGTCATCACCACCGCCGACGCCACCGCCACTATCATCAACTTCAACCTGTCACTACAGTCTCATGATTTGTCTCTCCTGAATGTCTTCTCCTGCCTTAGTCCCCACTTAGTCAAGCGTGTTGAGCCTTTTATCTACATTGCCCCTCACCCCCAAGGATGTCAAGGTCTGCGCTGTGGTGGCACCTGTGCTGCTCCTCATGCTGAAGATGGCAGAGTAGAGCTGGCCCTGTGCAGAGGCTGCATAAGGGGCCTCCTCCTCCTGAGCAGCTCTCTGTGCTGATCTTGGACTGACTCCACTAGTTACAGTGATATTGCACAAGGACCTGTCATACTTTTGGGGACCCAGGAAATACTTTGAGTTTCTTCTAAAATCAGAAGAAAGGCATCCACTTTCGAGTACTATACTTCAGATATTTACAATATAACTATATATACTATAGTTCAGTGTTTCCCTAGGCCTAAGTGCTAAAGGTTTGCTCCCCGTGTTGGAGTTTTGGAAGTGGGGTGGGACCTCTGAGATGTGGGGTCTGAAGGGAGGTCCTTGGGTCACTGGAATTTGCCCTTGGAGAGGAAAGTGGGACCACAGCCTGCTCCATGGCTCATAATATGAATGCTTTCGCTTCACCACATACACACTCCTAGGGCATTGGCTGACGATACAAACCAAGACTTCTGGGAAGAGGGAATCTTAATGGAGAAACATACCTCCATAAAATGAGCCTGGAGGAAAGCCTGTAGACACTTTTTGACTGATGACTGATTTGAGGGTCCAACCTGCTCTGGGCAGTGCTATCCCAAGGTAGATTCTGGTCTTGGACGAAACAAGAAAACAGACCGCACAAGGAGCTAGTCAACGGTGAACAGCACCCCTCGATGCCTCAGCTTCCGGTTCGGACTCCAGGTTTCAGCCTTGAGCTCCACACATGCATACACTTCCGTCCGTGAAGGACTGTGATGTGACATAGAAATGGAATGAACCCTTTCCTCTCCAATTGGCTTTGGTCGTGACCCTGAGACACCCCTTAAACTGTGCTGTCTGATCTCAAGCTGAAAGATCATGGACTGGCATGCCCAAACTGTGAGCCCAAAGTGGACCTTTTATCTTTATACTGATGACTCCAAGTACTTTGTTATAGTAACTGGAAGTTGGCTAAAATAATATGTAATGTTAATATATTCACCTTTGTACAAATATATTACAAA
Source organism: Grammomys surdaster (assembly GCF_004785775.1). Taxonomy (NCBI): domain Eukaryota; kingdom Metazoa; phylum Chordata; class Mammalia; order Rodentia; family Muridae; genus Grammomys; species Grammomys surdaster. The sequence goes on along the minus strand of NW_021605140.1, from coordinate 2,344,392 downwards.
ATATATGCTTAAAACTATTTTGAGTTGTGGTTCTGTGTCCTCTGCTTTCTCCTTCTCTGGGTGTCCAGACACTGAACACCCTGGACTGGAATGATGAAGCAGAGTCCAAAAGCGGCAGGATCACAGTCTGACTGGGAGCAAGTGGAGGCAGAAAGAAGGCCTCTTCCCTTTCTCTGCCAATCTTCAATAAAACAGCTCTCGGAGACAATCTTAGTTTGTGCATACACTTTCATTCGGAGTGGGGTTGTACGCATACACTGGACTCGGGGTGAACCAAGGTTTATATAGTTTGGGGAGAGGAGGTGAGAATATCCAGGGTGGACAAGGTCATTGGCTAAAGTCTTAAGGTTACCGAGATGCCTCATGCACATGGGAAGGCATCCCAGAAATCTCAGGTGCAGGACTACGTGACATTTTTCAGGTAGACAATGTGGGGTCTGGGATCCCTCAGAGAAGGGGAGCCCTGCTGACAAAGGGAGTCTGGAGCTTTGTACTGAGCTCAGGGGCTGTCTGGTCATGTCAGACTTCAACCTTAGCAGCAGGACTTTCCAACAGCATGTATGTGGGAGAAGGGCTCCAAAAGACAAATGTACCCCAGGTTCTTTTAAAATCATAACGCAGCGCTTCCTAAAGCAGCTTTCTGTGTCTGTAGCTTACAGACTCTCTCTGGAATAACTAGGTCAGCTTTTAGCTGTCTACCACTCAGCCAGAAGGGGCCAAACCAGATCAGACAGTGCAGCTCTGGTCTCTCCCTCCTCTCCTCCTCCTCCACGATTCCTCTAGACTTCGCAGATTCAAAGCAAAACTCACGCCAGCAAATGGTCCTCTCTAAGCAGCCCTTGCTTTTAGCTTGATGTTGCTATACCTACGGCCTTTCAGCCTGAAATCTTATACCGAAATTAAATACAATTCATTAATTAAATTAGTGCAGTGCTTTTCTTTGATTCGCCCGGTTCAGAAAATGATGCTATTCAGATGTTATCCCCTTTCTCCATCTTCCCTACATCCTTTCTCTCCTAGTTCAAATCCAAATACTAATCATTTCTCCAAGTAGCTGGGCCCAGCCACCTGCTTGGGACCAGTATGAGGAAGGCATGGGAGGGAGGGAGGGAGGGAGGGAGGGAGGGAGGGAGAGAGAGAGAGAGAGAGAGAGAGAGAGAGAGAGAGAGAGAGAGATCTCCTATGTCAGGTGGAGACCCCTGAACTAAGTGTGGAGAGACTCAAGGAAAGGTCAAAGCCGAGTCAGGTGTGAAGAGATAAATATGTCCTCCTCTTCCCTAGGGAGGGCAGCAATAGGCAGCAGGTTGGGTCCTGGGAGAAGCTGATGGGGAACAGGGCAAACAGACTGAGTTCTTTCCTGCTCAGGATGGTAATTCTATATCTGTGAAGACTGAATCAGAAAGGCTCCCCCATCACACCCAACACTTCACACGATCTGATAGAGGACCAACAGTGGGCAAGCGAGACACTAGTTTACTAGTTTTCTCGTTGCTATGACAAAAACACTAGGCAGAAGTTGTAGGGGGAAAGGTTCATTTTGGCTCTTCGTGTAGGGGAAGGTTTGCTGGAGATTGTGGCAGCAGGAGCATGAGGTTGGGGCTTCTCACATCCTAACAGACCAGAAACACTGGAGACGATGCTGACAGCTGGCATCTTCCTTCTCCCTTTTCTTGTAACCTGGGATCTCAGCACATGGGATGATGTCGTCCACATTCTGGGCAGGTTTTCCCCTCCCAGTTGATCCTCTCTGGAAAGAGACACCACCACACACAAACTCGCTCAAAGGTGTTTTAACACTTTTGAGTGTAACACTAACACTCTAGGTGTGTCTTGTTGACAATTCCCACTGCAGGTAACAGTTTACAACTTTGGCTCAGGAGCGCCGACTTAACCAAAATGTCAGACTCTGCTAGGAGAAGGCGCCCTATGGAATGGTCCTTGGCCTTCTCAAGAAGTAGCCCATGTTTTGCCTATTTTTGTATTAAGAAATAACTTGGATACATAGCCCACTAAAACCTCATTAAGTTCTGGTAGCTTTTTGAACAATTAGTCACTGAACACAAGTCAAATAAATGCATTTGCTCTGAAAGTCTAGCTCTATCTGAAGAGCAGAGCCTTGCTTTAAATGAGTAAAATCTAACAGGGGACTGTAGGTTACAAGGTAGGGGTAGCATTTCTCCCTTTTCACCCAACGATGGAAGTTTATTGAGATTAATAAAACCAGCCACGGGTCAAGGGTAAACTGGGAATTCAGAGTGCTGGTTCCAGCTGGTTCTATGACTGCATGAGTCATTCGGTCTCCGCACTGGAGACATTAGGACTACGTTGGATTTCATCAACTTCAATCGTGTTTTCTTCCTGGGTCTATTTCATAAAGTACTCATAAACTGGGTGGCTTAGCCAGCAAATATTTTACTGTACCTTGTACTTCTGGAGGTTACAAGTCTGAAACCAAGACGATAGGGTTGCTCTCTTCTAAGGGCCTTGAAGAATGTATTTCTTCCACTTTGCTGTCTCCTATAGCCTTGGGAATTTCTTAACCTGTAGAGATGGACATCTTTTGCCTATAGCTTCATGTTGTTGTCCTTCTGTATAAATTTCTTTTTTTTTTTTTTTGGAAAGATGCCGTTTGTGTAGAATTAATGGCAGCCCTGGTGACCTCTTCATGACCTAATCATCTATAAAGATTCCATTTTTATTGTCTCATTTTTATGTTATGCATATGGGAGTTTTTGGCGGCATGATTCCTGTGTACCGTGTGTATGCAGTGCTCCAGAGGCCAGAACGGGGTGTTAGATCCTTTGCAACTGGAATGGCAAGTGTTTCCAAGCCACCACGTGGGTGCTGAGAAACAATCTTGGCTTCTCTGGAAGAGCAGCCAGTGCTCTTAGCTACTGAGCCATCTCTCCAGACCCAAAAATGTAATTTTCAAATATGAAGGCATTCATAGGTTTTGAAGACTAAGACTTCAATATCTTTTCTCCCACCTTGAGATACGTTTTTTTCTGTGTAGACCAGGCTGTCCTGGAACTCAGAGTTCCACCTGCCTCTGCCTCCCCAGTGCTGAGATTAAAGGCAGGAGCCACCAACGCCTGGTGAGACGTCAACATCTTTTAATAGGAATAACGTTCAATTCATATATTCATTTGAGTGAGAGATAGAGAAGGAGAGAGAATGCAAGACCCCACATGTATATTGAACTGCCTATAAGAGGATGGATCATAGGAAGGAACCCTAGCTTGTTCTTCTGCAGCACACAATAGCCAGTAAAGCAGTGTTTCTCAACCTGAGAGTTGTGATCCCTTTGAGGATCTACCCATCCTTTCATGGAAGCTGCATATCAGATATCCCACATATCAAAGTATTTATATTATAATTCATGATGGTAACAAAATTATGGTTATGAAGTAGCTACAGAATAGTTTTGTGGCTGGAGGTCACCACAACATGGCTGTATTAAAGGATCCCAGCCTTAGGAAGGTTGAGAACCAATGCAGTAGAAGAAGAATGCTCCTGAGAATCCTTCACAATGCCAGGCGTACAAATTCAGGATCACAGAGGCAGGCACACACGGGTCTGTTTGTCCTGTGCATATAAACAAGCAGCAATATTCAAACACTTAAAGCCACACTTTCATACTGAAGACGCCAAAGTCTTGTTCCTTCGTTAACCGGCTCTTTCTGGCTACACAAAATCCATCTTGATTTTGCCCACTGAGTGAAAACGTAAATCACATTGGCTCAGCCAATCCCACAGACGCCTAGCAATAAAGCTGTTTGCTCAAGCCGGAACCCAGAGAATGTTCTGGGTCCTGACCAAAGGTCAGTTCCCTCTCTGCCTCTGCCTTTCCCCTGGGTTTTACCATTCCCTCCATGGCTCAGGGCTGTGTGAGTTTGTCACGTCTCCCTGCCTTACCCATATGATCTCTGAGGAGAAAAGCAACATCTTTGGTAGCAACCTGTATAACAATGAAAAAAAACCTCCCCCTTGGATGACTGGGGACAGATGGGAGCCAAACCATTTCCTTCAGTTCCTGAGCACATTGTCTCTCCCTAGTGATTTCTGCGATCCAGAGAGAGCTTCAAATTCCAGGAAGACAGTGTTCTGATCCAATCCCTCCCCCACATTTACCCTTTTGTTTTTCTTTCTGGAGAGAGGAAGGGGGGGATCCTTGAAATACTGCCAGATACAGTATTCCCAAGCCTGTGTGAATGAAGGTGTGAGTCCAGCCTTTTGTTGTTGTTGCTGTTGTCTGTTTTTGTTTGTTTGTTTGTTTGTTTGTTTTTATTGGAAGAAAGGAAAGAAGAAAAATAAAGAGGCTTTTAAAATGAAGGAATAGGGTATGGAGAAAAATCCAGGTCAGTAGAGTAAAGCTACAGAGTGGAAAGGGAGCAGACTGAGTGTTCCTTCCACCTGCTTAGCTCACCAGTAACTCGCTTGTGTGAGCCAGGCAGCCAGTCTAGTTCAATGCTTCATGTGGGCCATTCCCAGTTGACTCTAACCTAACTAAAGGAGATCATGAAGTATAAAAATGATACTGCATAATGAGGATGCTACTAAACAAATTATTTACCCTTGCAATTTGTGACCGCTAAAATACACCTAGACGGTACGTCAGTTTACAACACAGTCTTTCATTTGCCTTTTGAGAGACACTCTGGCTTTCTTCATTCCCTGCTGTGTCTGAGCAGGTGGTTTTTATGGGTTGAATACCTTTTGCTTGGGGCTGTCTGCGAGCATCCTCAGGAGATGAGGAAGTATAAAGAATGACATGTTAATCTTTGTGGCCATCCTTGATGAGTCACCATGGATGGCTACTTCTCCACACTGAAGACCACAACTTCAGTAGGGGTAGGGGAACATCTTCTTGCAGCCTACCCTTCCTGCAGCCACAACCTGGCCCTTCTCCTCAACCCACATGCTGGGATTACACAGTTGCACACTTTTTTTTTCCCAACCTTTCTGGCACTTTTATAAGATTAGTCCTTGAACAACTTAGTAAGTTGTCCAGTGTGAGTGTACTCTGTATTGGCAAGCAGTATCCTGCCTATTACAACACATGTAGTCTCTTAAGTGTCATCGGATTGGATACTCTGGTCTCCTTAAAGTCTTGCATGGTTCTATGCACAGACAAAGCATTTGTAATTCATATGTTGATGATTTGGGGGAAACTCTTTTACTTAGTCTGGCTCCTCTTTCCAAAGTCATTCTTCCAGACCCACATAGAGAATCATACAAGAGTCTGCCCATTCATACGGAGCTTGAGGACTCATACATGGGCTCTATCTATTCACATATGAGACTATTTAACAATGGGTGGTCATTATTGTTGCCCACTACCTCCACTGAATGAAATTATGTACAGGGAGTTGTTGGGAGCCGACTCTTAGCCGAAAGTGGCTATCATCTTTACAGCC